>NC_090053.1:7470283-7595477 GCF_038355195.1 Osmerus mordax
CGTCACATGCACACACGCGCACTGCTGCCATGCCAGCAGCGACCCGCGTAGCAGTTACCGGTCATGCATAATAAGATATGCTGACATTTGAGAGTGCGGAGAGGACACACTGACAAATCCACATAATGGTTTCTGACACGTCGCTGTGCGAGCGAACAGGAAAGTGGTTTCTCGGCATGTGCCGCTCTGGTGGGGAGGAGAGCGAGGCAAAAGGGCTGGGAGGGCTGGAGGGCAGCACTGATACTTCACTATGATAATGTGCCTGGGTCAAGCCTGCCAATAGGAGTATTACCTTTAACAAGGCGTTCACATTAACCTTCTACGCTACGACGCTACGACGCTACGACGCTACGACGCGGGTCTCCTCTCACAGGGTCCACAGTGACGGCTCACTGTGGCTCACAGCTCAACACCTTCAGAAGAGATAGACTCGTGGTGATGAGTAGAGGAGATGAGTGGAGGGAGAAGTGGAGCCAACCAGCGGAGGGCAGGCCAAAAGGACCGGAGGAGACCAGAAGAGGTGAGGCGAGGGGGCGAAAGGTGGATAATGGTTAATTAAGTCCAGGAGGAGAGGAGTGAAGGAGACGATGAGAGAACGAGAGCCAACTGAATGGGAGAGAGGAGGGGGGGGGGGGCCGAGAGGAGGGGGGATGGCAGGACCATCCTGGCGGGGGAAGCAGAGGTGGATGGTTAAAAGCTGGTCAGCTCTGACACTGGTCCTCACTAACTGACCTCTCCTTCTGTTCCAGCCAGATCTAGAGGGCATCACTGGTTGCTGTGCCTGGAATTAAAACTGTCCTCTAAAACGAGGCTCTTGGAAGAGAAATACACTGGCTCGCGTGTTTTGTGTCCAATTTGACGGTAATAAATTGCCCATTTAATTTGAGTCTGCATTCTGTTTATAGTTGTTATATTCGATCTAGAAGATGACATCATACACCTACGTAAGGCTTTTCACCCAGGGAGCAATGCGGAACAAACAGAATGTAAAATAAATGAAAGAGAGAATGAATGAATGACTGGATGAATGAGTGTACTGATTGGAAAATTGGCTCCTGTCTGTGTACTCCCTGTTGTGTTTATGACATAATCTCCCACTAAGCCCCTCTTTATCTCACTCTGGGATGACGCATGTTGACTGCTGAAGAGCATGGGCTTTATACAGTTCCACCCAGGGAATCAGGCAGTGTGCTGTCTGGTTCAGCGCAGATTGGAATATTGTATATCAACGGCTCAGAGGTCAGGACGGGGTCACAATAAGACCAGGTCATACACTTCTGCATATGAAGAATTAAAACCTGACTGATTTGTTTTGTTTAGACAATTAGCCTTTGTGTACTTTTCTGAGGTAAAATGCTCATGGATACCGACATGGCGCCCTACCGACATGGCGCCCGTTTTGGTTAACTGAATGCTTTACGGTGGATAGCATCATTTGCTAAGTTTGGCCTCAAAATGGAATTATGTCTACATTGCTGGGTGTCATTTTTGGTTAAATTAACACTGGGTTCCAGAGGGACTGTGTAACTCTGGGTCAGTGGGAGAGCTCACCTCTGGGTTGGTCCACTTAGTCTTGATCTTGTCAGCCATCTTCTGAGTGCAGCCCAGCAGGTCGTATCCCTCCCGGCTCTGCAAGGCAAATAAAAACCCCAGTCAGGCAATTAGCTCCAACACACGTCCATAAAAGCCTGTATGAAATCTGCCTTTTAACATTTCAGATGTGTCACAAACACAAAGTGGATCGATGTAACACCGGTCGCAGTTATTCGATTTTTCTGCTCCAGCGTCCGATGCTTCCCACATCACAACTCGCCGTCTCGCACCCCATCTCGGTTAACGATGCTGACAAATATGGAATCGATAGATGGCGGTGGGTGCTTGGCGAGTGTAGGATCCCTTTACTCCAGTGGCCCTCCTCATCCGTCTGAATGGCACAGCGTGGCTGTGCGGGCGATGGTGTGGCCTCGGGCAGCCCTGCTGAAACCCCATCTCTGTCTCACTCAGGCACAGCAGTTAAGCCATATTGCACCAGCAGAGAGAATGGAGCAGCTGGATAGCTATCCACACTACGACATCACCTCTTAGTTACCACCAGGGATGGATTCAGACTCTACTGCACACTTGTGAAATCAGTGCACACTTCAATACTTGAACAATTCTGATCCAGAGCTATAACCTTGGCACCTTGATCTGTGATTCGTCCAGTATAGTAAATGTAGTCTGATAGTATCTTGTTGAATTACGCATACAGGAATAACAGACTTAAGTGACTTATAGTGAACCGGAACCACAAATAATCTGTTAACAAGCTAATGAGTTTTTACTTTAGAGTTCAGAAAAAAGAGGCCAGGTCCTAGATCCTCCTGACCTCTCAGTTAAGGATGGCTTTTTACTAAATGACTAAATGTAGAGGGAATGAACAAAACAAAGGCAACACGTTCATGAGTCAGGTGGGAGTCAGGTGGCTGAGCGGTGAGGGAATCGGGCTAGTAATCCGACGGTTGCCAGTTCGATTCCCGGTCACGCCAACTGACGTTGTGTCCTTGGGCAAGGCACTTCACCCTGCTTGCCTCGGGGGAATGTCCCTGTACTTACTGTAAGTCGCTCTGGATAAGAGCGTCTGCTAAATGACTAAATGTAAATGTAAACTCTGATGGGGTTCTGGGACTAAATAAACTCGTCAAATGCATTTGTACGTCGCATGGGGTAAAACCGTCTGCTAAATGAATAAACTGGAACCGTAAATCAACAACTCTCTTGTCGCCGCCCAGATGTGCATTCACTACTTTTGACATTTCCTTCACTTAGCAGATGCTTTTAGCCAAAGTGATGTACAAATAGTACAGTAAAGTACATCTCAGCGACGGTGTCTGTCCTAGCCTCGGAATCCAGGGGGTGACTCAGAGGACACAGCAGAGGGAGGCGCCCGCCACACGACTCAATCTGGACGTGGAGGCTGGGATGCCGTCATCGACACGGAGCTTGAGGGGACACTGGAATATGGTCATCGTGTTTCCGTACAGTTTCCTTTCATACTATCACAGGGTTGGGTCATTGGGGGGGGGGGGGGGGGGGGGGGGGGGGGGGGGTTGCCGTCATGTCGAGTTATGTGTAAAAAGTAGGCAGAGGAAAGAGGTGACTGTACATGTGCCAGTCCTGAGGTTATTGGTGTACTACTGGCATGGATAGGCTCTGTTCATATTAAGCTGTACAGTGTGTGTTAAGATGGGTATTAACAGCAGAGGGCATTACTCATACTCTTAACACGCTAACACACACACACAATGCACATACACACTTGGTTATGCATTTGCCTCGTTCTGTAAATCGCATATAAGAGAGAGCTTCTCCTTCCCTCAAGGGCATAGAGCAAGTGTGAAAGTAATTTCTCATGCCCCATGGCCATGAAGCTCAACGCCCAATGGGAAAGCCTCTCGCTGGAAGCTGCCCGGCAACCCACCCATGCTAAGCGAGTGGAAGGATGAGGGATGTTATCCCCGTGCGACTGACCTTCTGCCACGCGTAGGCCTCGTGCAGGGTGATGATCTCGTGCTCGCGGTGCTGCCCCTGCACGGCGCACACCACACAGATGACCTTCTCGTCGGGCTTGCAGTAGAGAGAGCCCTCCTGCCCGTGCTCCTTGCAGCGCAGTCTCTCCACCGTCACCGTGTCCCTCCTCCCAGGCTCCGGAGCGGCCTCCCCCGCCCCCCCCGCCGGCCTCCCCCACTCCCCCGTCTGCCTCGGCGTGCCCCGCCTCCTCCCCGGGGTCCCCCTCGCCGGCCCTCGCCGCCTGAACAGACCCGATCTCCTCTACGCTGGCCTCGATGCTTGAAAGGGTTTCCTTCATTTGTTCCTGGAGTCCCAATCTCACCCCTGCCCCTGCCTCTTCCCCTGCCTCTGGGCACTCCCCTTCCCCAGGGTCTCTGTCCCGTCCGGGTCTCTGAGTGAGAGCCCCCTCCTGGCTGTATGGCGACAGGAGGTGGCGTGTGCTGACCGCGTGTTTGACGGCGTGGGCGGGGCAGAAGGCAAAGCCGCAGGTGTGGCACACTTGGGTGGCGGGCTGGGCCTCGTCAGGCTCGCAAGCGTCACATGACCCGTCCATCTGAGGAAGGTCCTCCTCTTCCTGTTGTTCCATGGCGCCACTCCAGGGCTGCTCCCGATTGGTCATCCTCACTTGGGGGAGATAAAGAATGAGGCTGGAGCAGATGAATAAACCATGAAGAGATGCAGAGAGGAGCTAAGAAGCTGTGAGGAGCAGGTACACAAAGAGCAGAGGAAAGCAGAGAGAAGCAGAGGAGCAGAGAAGAGTAGAAAGTTGCAGGAAAGAACACAGGACAGTGTATTTATAGTCTTGGCCATGGGAATAGACTCATACTGACTGAAGCGGGTAGGTTGTTGTGTACTAAAGGTTATAGTCAGCTCATCTTATCACATGCAGTAGGGAATATTATCACTCTCACCAAGTCTCTTTCAGTCTGCCTAACAGCGTGTCCCTCATTCCACAGACATTTTCAAAGCACACGTAACTTTCTTTCTCACTCGTTCTCTTTTCCTCTCTCTCTCTCTCTCTCTCTCTCTCTCTCTCTCTCTCTCTCTCTCTCTCTGCTTTGTGTGCACCTTCTCCAATTTTGTAGACACATACACACAAAGATACACGGACACACTCGCATAAAACTGCTGAGTGAACATCCTCAGCTTGACCGAAAGCATTTACACACACACACACACTCTCACACACACACACACACACACACACAAACACTCACAAACACTTTTTCTCTTTTAGCTCCACCTCCCTGTGTCCAGCGTCAGGCCTTTGACCTTTAAACGCTTCATTTGTTTTTTTTATCTTTCGTTCCTCTCCCTCCCTCTTTCAATTCACTCAATGGGAGAGAAGTCTGAGAAAAGAGACAACTCGCTTTGCCTGCCTGACACACACAGCAGGCACACAAACCCTCTCCCCTCCATATATCTGCCACCCTTTCCTCCCCTCCACCCCCCCCCCCCCCCTCTCTCTCTTTCTTCTCTTTCTACCTGGTCCCATTGGACCTCCCTCTCTTTGCTGTGCTCATGTGTTCTCTCCCCTTCTTTCCCAAGACACAAACAACCACAGGGCCTCACTGCACATAAAACATCCCCTATTCCCCTCTCTGCTGTCGTCGTTTCTCTGACTCACATGCACACACACAAAGCAGCCACCCAGTGGGTCTTACCCGTGCACTGCTTGTGCTTCTCTCCAGAGTGTTCTCGCTGCTTTGTTTATGAGTCAGGCTCCCCTCTATTGTACCTCTTCTCCCTTCTCCCTCTGATTATCTTTCTGTGCGGGGCTACTAGTTGTCTGAAAGTGCAGGCAGTTGACTGCTAGTTAGCACTACCCTAGCATAGCGGCTGAAATTATGCTCCACTTTGACTTGAGCGGCTAAGCTAACAACTTACGTCGGGCTGAATTCACTTCCTTGTTGATACCAGCTGCTGCCTGTGGGTGTATTTTTCACTTCCTGCTTTTGCGACGAGAGCGAGAGACATGCAGAGGGAAAGAGAGAGATAAAGAAAACATGCGGAGGAGGAAGAAAGTGAGAAAAACAGGCTTGACAACCACAACAAAGACCGAGGGTGCAGTCCACAAGAGCTAACACAGACAATGGAGCAAGATTAGCAGGCTTGAGAGAGATCGAGGACACACTTATGTTCTGTGTGAAGGGAGCTAAGAGGCTATTGAGTTGAGGTCCACTGTAGTTTGTCAGATGAGTGTTGTTTCTCTCTATGGCAAAACATAAAATGAATGTAATACCTAGCTGAAACACGAGTGGCCTTCAGTTTAAGTAGATGAGGGTGGATGAGCTATTTTTTGCAAATGACAGATTGATTTAAACCTGGCTACAAAAAAAAGTTGTTATACTCAAACAAGAGACAGCACAGCATTGGCAGATAGGCAATTGGCAGATAGGCAATTGGTAAAGACAGCAGCGATTGGTACAAGGGGCTTTGCTAGACCCTATTTACTGGGGCATGTGCCTCTCAAAAAAAATGACATTTGAGTTTCAACTGTTTATTTTATCAGTCAGTGCATTCATTTAGATCATTTAAACTCAAACATTATAACCACATGAGTCCAACATATTACATGAAGCTCAACCTCAAGTTATTGCGAGAAAACTCCCCGAACCCGTGGGCCTATATTGAGTAGGCCTGTGCCCCAGTAGAGCTTTATGTCTAGCAATGCATCTGCTTGGTAGGCCTACTACTGTGGTAGTGGCCACACTACCAACACTCTAAGCACGATCAACTCATGCTAATACATGTTTGATTTAACTGTTGGACCACATTCTTTTCAGAGGGATAAATGAGGGGGTTTGGTGGAAGAATGCTTTTGGCCACCTGAAACCTAGACCCCTCCTAAACAGTTACATCTTGTCTACACACTTCACAGAGCATTCAATGTAAAATTGGTCAAATCGATTTGTATTAAGTGTGTTCACAATTTATTTTGTTTTGTGTGACTCTGGCAATTAGCAGGGTTATTGATTCGGGTTTATAGAATAAACACGAGAAAAGGAGAAAACAAAATATACACTACACATTACAATACATTGTGTAGCAATACACATTACAAAAGAGAAATGCTAAAATAAACTAGTTTTAGTTCTTCTCAGACAAAGTTCTGGATACTATAAGCAATTCCATAGTTCAAGTAATCACAATATTCTAAAGTAAAAAATAAAAGATGTTTCTCTGAACATAAATGAGAGGCAGGTGTTGGTTAACAGGTTGGTCAGAAAATATTGACTCAAAGCCTCAGCTTGACCACTGGTATTGACGTGAAAGGTCACTTGTGTCCAGGCCAGGGCAGACAGAATGTCAAACAACAACAACAACACAGAAGAAAGAACCGTCTTGGGAAGAGAGCAACATGTCTTCTTTCTAACCAGGTAAGCACCTGGGTGCTCTTTTCCACAGCTCTCCGCTTCTGTCTACCTGTCTGGTCACTACGGTGAATTGTAAAGCAGAATCAATATGATATCCTGGGTGTCAGTCTCAGGAGCGCTGCTGCTGCTGTTCATCTGGGTCCGTGAAATGAGAGAGAGAAAGAGAGAGAGAGCGGCTTGCAGGTGAGATCCGAGATAAATGACTTTGTGAGGAAGTGAATAGACGAGAGAGAAAGAGACAGTGATGATGTTGGAAGAAAGGGAGGGTGACCGGCAGGCAGAAACTGAACGAGTGAATAAAAGAGAGAAGAAGAGAAAAGGAATGTGGGGAGGGAATGAGATTGGTAGGGGAGGGCTTGGAGGCAGGTAGATAGCAAGGGAGAGAGGGTGGGAAGGAAGGAGATAGGACACATTCCGAATATCACTAGTCCTAACACCTAAGGCAGTACAGCATTCTATATCAGGAATCATACCCGCCAAACCCATTACAAATTCTGAAAACATGACTGTTCTCTTGTGGTGTTAAGTGTTACATCCAAGTGATTCAATGAAACATGCATTGCTCAAACAGTCCATGAGCTCTGAGATAGAAATACTAAGTACTGTCTTTACTCAAAGATCTCACTCTATCTTTTTTATCCGTTCCGTTTACCTCTCCCTCTCTCTTCCTCTATCTCCGATGTATCTTTCCACATACATCTCACCCTCCCTCCTTCCCTCCACTCCAATCCCTCCCATCTAAAGGCAGACCATAGAAACACATTAAGCCTGCCTAAGAGTGCTCCCGTATGAATATAAAATACCTCCCACACACCACATCCATTCATCCCACACAAAGGCCCATGCAGTCAGCTGGGGGGGGCTGATAAAAAGGTTGGCAAATGATCTACTTTACTCAGTTTGTATTTTCTGTATTTGTGTATGTTTTTCAGTAGATTTGAATGGGTGTGCATGCAAAAGTGAGAGTGAGTGAGTATGGATGCCCGTACATTGATTTTATGGATATTAAAAAACCACATCAATCTCCATCTCTATATACTGCTGAATGATTCTAATCCGGTTTCAGAAGCACTCCCCTGTCCATGCCACCATTCCCTGGAATCCCCCCAGGATCGATATCTGGCCTTGCAGCACGCATGCCTTCCCTCAGTAAGCTGTTGGATCCATCATGCAGTGGGAGAGAGCCAGCGTGTCAGGTATTATAAACCTGGCTGGCGCTGGACCTTATTACCCCCAGCAGATGGGAAAGGAAGGAGTCAGTCGGAATTGGTATGAGAGAGCAGGATGCTAACACTCACAAGGGAAAGCTTAGAAATGAGCAATGAAAAATATGTACGCACACGGGAAAACATGACAGTGTGTTTATATAGCGGATCCAGTGGAAATTACCCATATTAATAATGATCAGACAGGAATTTAAATGCAAGCAGACTGATGGTCATGTGATCATTCAGCAATATGTGCCAGCTCCATCCTCTGTCAGCATGTGACTGAGAAGACCCATTCCCCCAGTGTTGTCAGACCCCGCCACTCAGCCAGCTGTCTAAAGGGCACAATCTGAAACGATTCCATCACCGCCGTCTTTCCCTGCTTCCACTATCAAAGCCCCCCCGTCATATCAATCAGCTGCCTGGTCAAAGGCAAACAACTGTTCCCCCGGCCTCGGCATGGAGCTGCAGCATGGCTGAGAACACAAACGGACTCAGTCCTTGGAGAAGGGTGTTTGATGTTCCCTGCAGCCTCCTCACTCTTCGTTTCCAGCTCCGGCTGCAGGTTCTCCAGTCACACAGACATGCTGACAGAACAAAAACTATGGCTAAAGACAGGCAGGCGAGCAGACAGACAGGCCAGCAGTTTGAGACACTGACAGACAGACACACAGGCACGCATGCAGGGCAGAAAAAAAGTTTTCGTACGCCTCTGCCCTCTGTCAGATTGTTGTAGAGCACTCCTCCCAGGTCCTGCCGCCTCGTTCTGTCTGATCAGCAACCACCGTCCTTATCAGCCCCCTGCACACCGGCAGTCCCCACGGTAACCGTCTTCCGTCCGTGTGTGAGGGCAGCCGTGTGCATCTGCCGGTGTCAGGTGGGACTCCCAGCCAGAGCTAGCTCTCTGCTGCAGCACTGGGCTAGCACAACTGAGCAATGTTGACAGGCTAACAACCAGCTGAAACAGCCCAGTCACAGTGTTGTACTGAACACCAATTCATCTGCCTCGTTGGACCTCTGTCTCAATCCGGTTTTCTTTTATTCCGCAATTGCTTCTATCTTGATTTCTTTTGATATTGACCACATCAAATTACAAATGTAGAATAGTATTCTACATTTTACATTTTAGTCATTTAGCAGACGCTCTTATCCAAAGCGACTTACAGTAAGTACAGGGACATTGCCCCGAGGCAAGTAGGGTGAAGTGCCTTGCCCAAGGACACAACGTCATTTGGTTGGCATAGCCGGGAATCAAACTAACAACCTTCTGATTACTAGCCCAATTCCCTAACCACTCAGCCATCTGACTCCCACATTCTAAGGATCCGCTTATATGATTATACAATAAGGTACTGTATGTTCTTTGACAGTAAAGGAATGCTCTTGGAGTGGCTGCCATGTTTCATGTTCCAGCCTCTTTGCTGTGCCATGATACTGTGGCTGTATGACTGTATCTCCAACCCTGCTTTTATCTAGCCCAGATCAGCCAGACGACCGAGCAGCCTGTCTCCTCTGCTCGGAAAATAAGTCTGGAAAAGTCTGAACCCAAACACAATAGGAGGTTTGTCTGGTACTGTCACGGCTTGGCATGTAGTTAGACACTGGAGGGGCCTGCTTCGCCTTTATCTGTGATTCATCTCTGGCAAACAAGCCTGCGCCCGCTCCTAAGTGCTGCTCGGCTACACTTTAGAGGATCAGCCACTTCGCAGCTGCAAGTACGTCGGGCCGTATCGGCGATCCGGGAGACAGGGTGTGATCACAGAGCTGGCTGCTCCCGCGATGATGCTGCAACCGGGGGCAAGTGTGGACAGAGAGGATAAGGATCTAGGAGGGGAGTCAACGTGAGTAAGCGTGGAGGCACGCGTGTGCACCCCCCTCAAATACACTCCCACACACACACACACTCACACACACACGCGTACACACATATACACAGACACAGAAAGAGACACAAGCAGACCCATGCCCAAGCACATCGCTCTCTCCTTCTCTCTCCCCCTCTCTCTCTTTCTGTTTTCTATCAGTGCATGCTTGCAGAGAGCACATCCGGGCACTATGAAGAAATTGTTCTTCACTGTCACATGCTCCGACACAGCTGTGGCCCTGACAGCTATGACAGTGAAGCTGAGGACACAGAGCAGCTCTTTGGCTCCACGTCACAATGAGAGGCAATGTCTCCTCCCGGGGCCCCTCTGTGCTGGCCCCTGAGTGTGGGCGAAGGGCCCACAGTGGTCCTCTGTGTTCCCTGCCTTACAGCACCCTGGCACTATCCTGACACTACCTTGGCACTGTGCTGGACCATGGAGCCCGTGGAACTCTCTGGATCAACACAGTCTCAGAACCAGACCGTGCCAAGTCCGCTGCCTGCCACACATTGCCTGGTCTAGCTGACAGGTATTGAGTATATGTGTGCGTGTGTGGAAAATGATGTGTGAGCGGGTGAAAAGACAGAGAGGGAGAGCGAGAGTGCGTCTGTTTGTGCCTGTGCATGTGTGAGAGGGAAATAATAGAGAAAGGAGAGGGCAGGGGGATGGGGGAAGGGGTTGGAGGGGGCAGAAGGAGAACACAAGAGAGTGGAGAGGTTATCTGGAAGGTGAACCAGCCCCAGCATGGTTTGGAGGCTGTGACCTGCAAAATGGCTGGGAACGCTTTTGACCTCTGACCGTTGAGTGATGTAAGCTTTCGGGCCGAGTGTTCAATCTGTCCTCTTCCCTTCAGTCCTGCAAATCTCATTTGAAATATTCAGAGTGGAAACCCATTGAGAGAACCCAAGTATTTGGAGTCTTTTGGAAAGCAGCCCCTTGACTCAAGCTATAGTTAACCTTCCCACCCTTCCACATTCTGCTTGACTCTGTACAGCCTGCTCTCATTCCCAAGGTGCTGGCGGCAGCCCCCTTCACTCCCAGCCTGGGCTGTGAGAAGGGGATAAGGGAGGGGTTGGGTCTGGGTTTGGTTCAATTGTTCAGGTAATTACATATTTGAACGTGAATGAGATTTTTTACAAAGACATTTCTGCCACAGGGCAAACAAAATGCAGGAGAAGCCTTTGTGTGTGGGTATGTTGATGTGATTGATGGAGAGGGTAAGAGAGAGCGAAAGAGAGAGCGAAAGTAAGAGAGAGAGAGAGAGAGCGAGAGAGAGAGAGAGAGAGAGAGAGAGAGAGAGAGGAGAAAAGAGAGAGAGAGACAGAGGAAGAGAGAGATGGGGGGGAGGAACACATTTTTAGAAAGGAGAGAAGAGAAAATGAAAGTGTGAGTGAAAGGAGGCAGATTGTATTTCGTCTTCCCGGAAAGCACTGCCTTCATGCAAACAAAAGGATGAAAAGGATGACCTGCCTCTATTCTTCCTCGGACTCAGCTTGACTGACATACAGTCCTCCCTCCTTCACCCTCTCTCTCCCCCTTCCTCCTTCCACCTCCCTCCCTCCCTTCTCCCTGTGTCAGTGTCCAATATAAACTCTTAAAACAATTATTGAACTGCCAGAGGGGCAGTGTGCCGACTCAGCATACTGAGAAAGCAGACTACCTGTCACTGGCAGAGGGGAGGGAGGGGTGAATCCAAGGAAAGGAGGGAGGATGGAGGAAAGGAGAGAGGGGTAAAGCCAATTGAGGGAGGGAATATTGAAGGAAGGAGAATGGTATGAAAGCACAAAAAGGAGGAAGGATGAAGGGATGGAGGGAAGAAGAAAGGAAGAATCATCACAATTTTTTTTAGATTTAATGGAAGTTAAGCAGCTTATTGGTTTGGCTGACTTTGCAGCTATGTGTGTGTGTGTGTGTGTGTGTTTGTATGTGTGCTTATGTGTGCTATATCCATCTCTGCGTATGACGCCTTTGAAAGAAGACAAACCATTCGGGACAAAAGCAGATTATGAGATTAAATGATGGTAAGAAATATAAATTCATGAGTAACTGAATTCCGACAGTACGCAAAATGGGTCAGAAATCATTCCCTAGTGTGTGTGTGTTTGTGTGAGTGTGTGTGTTTGTATTTGTGCGTGTTGTTGTGTATGTGTGTCTTAGTGTGTGTGTGTGTGTGTGTGTTTGTGATTGTGAAGATCTCAAATCTGTGTCCCGTCTGCTCTTTGATTGTGCATCATTTTCTGTGGCAATGCTGACTTTTTAATGACATCACCAAGATCTGGGAGGATGGGATAACACAGCCGATCCAACTCTAGTGCATTCTGGGAAGTCACTTCCTGTCCCTGGTCTGCCTACAGTGTTGTGAGTCTGTGTTTATACAGGTTCACTAACATGACGGGTGAAGGAGCAGCACCGTTCCACAACATATGCAATGTACCACGCTGGGTATGAAGTTACTACCATCCTGTAGATTACCGTAACACACTCTACATTTGCACAAATAATTGGGTGTGCTCAAGCCTTCGGCGAGAGCACAACCTTTGTTCTCTCACATATATATTTATTTATTTATTTATTATTATTTATTTTCGCCCCCCTAAGGATCAGTCAATATTTGGACTACATACACAACGGCGGTGTCAAAAGGTTCGTCTTGGTAGCGATTGCGTTGGTTGTATTTTTAATTACGTTCCGTTGCATGGTTTAAGTAGAAATTGCGTTTTTGTGGTGAAAAGTGAAGCTAACGGTGGCTAATTTGCTAGCCACAGTCACTGACGTTACTAACGTCACTACGTCACTAACGTCACGAAAACACGCGTGACTACCTGTAGCAGAACATTCGTTTCACATCTGTTAAGTTGGGGGATAGCTAGGCTAACTATAGCTTTACTGCAAGGCAGCTGCAGGAACGCCACAAGCAAAGAGGCCAGGGTGATAACTATTTACTCATTTTACTTTGTGATGTGAACACAATTATGAAATGTAATGTACAATATTAGCTGATATTATTAAGGAAGTAGGCCCACATCTACTTTTGGAAACGGTAGTCTACTATTTCACTGAAGCATTAGCATCATGACATTAGCCTCTGTTGCCCGGGCAACACATACTACAGTGGTCTATGATGCATCTGTTTTCAATCTTTAAAATAAACATTCCTCACAAATACATTTTCGTTGTAGGATTTATTATGACATTACATTACAAGTAAACGATTTGTGGGTGAAATTATCATTACCTGTGGTTCTAAACCAGTGTTGCTCACTGCAATGCTGTAGCCTACGCGAGACACTACAAAAACATCTACACAGCTGTAGGAAGTCAAACGGCGACAGAACATGTTCGGCACTCCCCTTACTGTACTTAATCAAAAGTCTATCTAACTACTAACCTGAACTTCATTGCCACAGCCTAAACGTTGCCAATCTGTTCATGAAAATAATTAATTTCAGCCTAAACCGTACAACGGAACGTTAAATCCAATTCAACCAACGCAATCGATACCAAGACGAACACAGCAGTAGTCTACTAGTACTGTACCGTAGTAGTACAATTTACCGGGGCAGCTTCTCCACACAGGGCTATATCGCATTTTGCGTTGTTACTGACAATGATCGCTACCAGTGAGCTTTTTATGAATGAGCGATTTTCCTCTAAATAAATGTCAAGCTTATTTACGTTTTGGGGGGCATATTTTCAGTTAGCAGATGGGACTGTCTGAATCGCGATTCCATCTTCTACTGCCGGGTAACGTCGTAGAATAATCTTCAAAGGGGGTTCTCTATTAATGAATGAATGCAATGAGTAGGCTACATGCCTGAAAATATCACGAGAAGGGAAAAACTTAAAATGACGTTTAAGTCATAGAGATTAGGTCCATTTTTACACCGGTCTGCCAAATTTATTCGTTTTGATTCAACGATGAGGCTGCCTCTTGCAGGGGAAATGAGAAGACATCTATTTCATTCTACACTTCACTCGTATTTTCAGTTGTAAATGAGCAGCAAAAAAAAATGCCGTTAAATCTATTTAATCTTTATAAATAATAAGTATGCATTTTCATATAAAATATACATAAATCAGTTGTAAAAATGTCATTCAAAAACGGACCCCTGTGCAACCGACGCAAGCAAGCACACCCTACAATTTCCCCAGAAATTGTACCCTCTCTAGTTAGGTGTGTTGTTTGCTGGGCATGCAGTGAGTGTGTGTCTGCATTATTGTAAAATGCCGATATTTCTGTTGAGATACATGTGTTTGTGTGGGTGTGTGCGTGGGTGTGTGTTAGCTCAATGCACATCATTAGCAGGAGTCAACACCTAGCATATGGCAGCAGGTGTGTGGCAGTGTGGCAGAATGAGTGAGAGGGGTGATGAGAGTCTGCAAGTGTGTGTGTGTGAGAGAGAGAGAGAGAGAGAGAGAGAGAGAGAGAGAGAGAGAGAGAGAGAGAGAGAGAGAGAGAGAGAGAGAGAGAGAGAGAGAAAAGAATGGAGAGAGTGTGTGAGAGAGAGAGAAAGCGGAAGAGAGAGAGAGAGAGAGAGAGAGAGAGAGAGAGAGAGAGAGAGAGAGAGAGAGAGAGAGAGAGAGAGAGAGAGAGAGAGAGAGAGAGAGAAAGAGAAAGAGAGAGAAATAAAGAAAAACAGAGTGTGATGGAGAGCGAGAAGGAAAGAGAGCCAGATTGAGGGTGAGAGATGAGAGAGACTGATAGAGAGAGAGAGAGATAGATAGAGAGACAGATAGAGAGAGAGAGATAGATAGAGAGAGAGACAGATAGAGAGAAAGAGAGAGCGAGAGAGAGAGAGAGAGAGAGAGAGAGAGAGAGAGAGAGAGAGAGAGAGAGAGAGTGAGAGAGATGGAGTAGAGTTTGGAGGCACCTAACACTGCACTCCTCACACAGCAGATGTCACATTCTGTCTGGCAGTGATCTGTGGGCCTGCTCTAATAATACCCTCTGTCTGTCACTTTCAGAGCTAGCCCGCACACGCATGCACACACCCTCACTCACTCACTCACACACACACACACACACACACACACACACACACACACACACACACACACACACACACACACACACACACACACACACATACTTTACCCATACACACAAATCACAAAAACACACATGCATGTACAGTGCAAACACTCACACGCACACACACACACACACGCACACACACATCAGAGCCAGACTCAGCTCCAGAACAGAGACAGGACTGGAGAGCACTCTCTCATTGCAGAGAAGTCCGATCTGTTGCTCCACACAGTATAAACACGCAGAACTTAATGATAATCTTTAGCATGCTAGTGGTGATGATAACCACAACCAGTGTGATCTACTAATGTTGAATTCATACTGTTAAACACATGTATATATGAGGATTGGTGTAGCTGTAGGGTAGAACATTTGACTGCAGACCAAAATGTCAGTGGTTCAAATCTTCCTCTATGTTGCTTTGGAATCTGCTAAATGAATGCATTGTGTGATGTTGATATTCAGCTTGCTCTGAAAAATCTAACACTTTTACAAGTGTCATATTCTACTCAGTGCAAACCCGTGGTTTGAAACCGTGTTCTGTACAACGTCCTTGTGCTTTGTCTGCAGCAAGCATACTGCTGGTGACCTTGACTGTTTGGTAACCTGATGAAATCATCTTGTGAGCCGGAAGAGAGAAAGGGAGGACCAGTTAACGCCTGTAGCCTTGTGGTTTAATAGGCTATTTCTTTGTGCATACATATACATACAACATCTGTAATGAAGGAGCTTTCTGCATGTATAAAGTATTCATAAAAAATCATGACATAACCACTGTCAATAGATAAAATGACTGAGAGACACTTAAGTACACTCAGGGCGAGGATAAGCTTTTTGCAAACAAAGGAACAAGTATTCCACATTGCTGTTTCTGCCTTTTGTGTGCAACTGGAATAGAACTACACGTGCAATGGTTTAATTTCCATGACAATTGTTATTGCGAGTGAGTAGACTTTAATATAACCAAGGAGTGGTTTTCACTGGCTGAACAGCACAAGCTTGGTCTTATTTGGCAGTCTGGGCTGTTACTCTGAGAGAAAGAAGAGTGAACAAACACAGACCTGAAAAAAGCATGGGGAAAGAATAATGCCTTTTGGAACATCTCCCTATCTGCGTTCTCTCTCTCTCTTTCTCTCTCTGCCTTCTCTCTCTCTTTCTGCCTTCTCTCTCCCTCTCTCTTTTCTCTCACTTGTCTCCTTTATCTCTCTCTGCCTTCTCTCTCTCTGCCTTTTCTCTCTGCATTCTCTCTCTCTCGCCATCTCCGTCACTCTTTCTCTCCACCATCTTACGTCAGACTTTCCCTCTACTTTGTTCAACAACAACTAGAATAGGGAATTCAGTAGTGGTGTTGTCTCCTTTTCTAGTAGCAGAGAGGGCAAATTTGTATGGTAAAAAATTCCCTCATTTGTCACACCAGAGACATGAACACGCAGATTCAAGTCAACACTGAGCTTCTTCTCTGTTGGGGTCTGTGGGTGGAGTGAGTGTGTGTGTGTGTGGGAGGGAGGGAGGGAGGGAGAGGACGTATAACAGTCTGAACATGAAAGAGCTTTTACTTAACCACCAACACCCCGTAGACCAAGGGATTGTGGGGGATTTTGTCTCCTCGCTATGTGCATGTCGTCGTCTTAGACGCCGGGTCTTGTTCCCTGCGTGCGGCCCTCCGCTGCATGTTAAACTGCCTTTGTTTGTAATCAATCAGCACAAATGTTACAGGAGCACAACAGGGTTCATTACACATCCTGCTAGGAGAAATGACACCAGTCTCCACATCTATCATCTTCACACACCACAAACCCCTGCAATCCAACACCCACTGCTGAGGAACAAGGACACGTACAATGGCTGTCTATGTCCTATAATGTTCCCGGCAAAGTCACGCCAACCGATTCAGATAGCATAGGACCGAGAGGCAGGTGTCTGGGAGCTGTCCTGATAGAAGACCCCCAGGGTAGTCTGGGAAATGTCAATGTCAATGTTATAGGAACGTCTAAATTACATTGTGTGCGGGTGTGTGTGTGCCTTTGTTAGTGTGTGCGTGTGTGGCCTGTCTGTGTGTTTTAGACACTCCTATGGCCGCTGTGTCTGGAGCTTTCCTGCAGTGTGGTGCAACACCTTATCTGACTGGACATGCTAAAGGGAGGTCTACAGGGACCAGGGAGAGGAATGATATGTGTGAAAACACTCAAGCTGTTCCAGGCACCGACTAATACTTGACAGAGGGGGGAAAAAAGAGAGAGAGAGAGAAGGAAGAGGGAGAACTGGTACGAGAGAAAGCATGACCATAACAACAAAAGCTTGGTTCTCTTTGAAGTAGCCCCTATCGGCTCCCCATTCGACCCCCTCCCCCTCCCCCCCTCCGGGTCCGTCAGCAAGCCGTAAATCGGCGCGCTCATCCGTCAGGACGTCTCTGTAGTCCAGGAATGCCTCCTCGGGGCTCTGAAGCCTGCTGAGTTATGGGAGCACCTGGAGAGAAGGGAGAGGGAAGAGAGGGCGAGAGGGAGAGGGCGAGACGGAGGGAGGGAGGGCTCAGGTTCACCCCCCTCATGCTAACACCCAAACAGGGCCATGCGATGACACGGCTGCAGGCTGATAGATCGGCTGCGATGGGCTCCTTATGCTGGTACCGGAGATGGGCCTTTGAACTCCAGCACGGCTGACGAACTGTAGCGTGTGCCCTGCTGTGACATCACAGGCAGAGCTGAGGGGAGGGGCCGTGTGATTGACAGGTAGGGGGGGCGTGTTTAACTGGAGGAGGGTTATAAAAACAGAACATGGGGGAGGTTGCGCCCTTTCCTGGCTCGGTCGCCTCAGCACAGCAGGGCCACATTCCTGAAACACACACGCTCCAGAGCCATCCATCTGCCGGCCCCTGACACACTAGGCAGATGCGTGCGTATGTGCAGAGAGTGTGAGAGATAGGTGTGTGTGTTTGTGTGTCCCTCTGTATGTGTGTGTGTGTGCGTGAGTGTGTGTGGACTCTCCAGCTCTGGACAGGGTTGTCATGGACCACTCTGCCAGTTACTGTGTGGAGTCGATTGTAAATCCTTAGATGAACATATAAATCTTCTTTAATACAGTATTTGTCCTTGCGGGAGATGTCTGCTTTACTTCTCAATGTCTCCCTGTGCCTAAGTCTGTGCCATTCCACCATCTGATTAGAGAATACAAGTCCAGTCCCGAAAACAAGTGATTCCTCAGCCATTATCCAGGACATATCCACAACCCCCAAATGTCCTATAAGTCTCTTTTCAAAAAATAGATGAAACAATTAGAAAATCGAAGAAGAGTACAGGAATTAGATATAAGAATTCAATGAAATGAAATGAAAGTGTGTGGGGGAGTATCCCAGACTGAGTGTGGGTGAGATACATGCAGAGAAGAAATAGAGATGTGGGAATGCTTAGACAGATTGCAGTTCTGTTTCACTGGCATTGATTTTGCTCGAGATGTCTTTGTGGCCAGCCTGCATGATTAGTTCCTCCCAATCAATGACTGCAGCCAAGATCTCACTGGCAATATTTACACAGGCCAAATGAGCAAGGAGACTTATAATGAGGAGAGAGAGGGCGAGCAAGAGAGAGCGAGAGCGAGCGAGAGCGAGAGAGAGCAAGAGAGGAAAATAAAGAGACAGAACAAAAAATAGAAAGAGAAAGGGTCGCAAAGCGAGAGAGAAAAAGAGAGATGAGAAGACAGAGAGACAGAGACAGAGAGAGCAAATGAGAGAAAGAGATAGGAACAAAAAGACAGAGAAAGATAATTGAGGCCCGTGCAATGAACTCAAGAACTATCCATCTGAAGAGCACCACTTGAAAATCTCTTACTGATAATTACTGACTGAATTCACTAAACAATCCGTCACTGCTTTCTGAATCCTCCCTGCCTTTGTTTTAATGTGTGACTCCACGCTTACATTGACAAAGACTGGACGATGACAATCCTACCACAAACTTTGAGAGGAAGTGGTCTTTATAGTCAGTCTAAATAGAACGTGTTCACACTAGTCTGTTGTCAGGAACACACAGGGCGGCATCCAAAGCAGGGTGCGAATTACGGGGGGGGGGGTTGGGGTGGTCTGAACCCCCTAATTAAGACTTGAACCCCCCCAAAAGAGGTAAAAACAACAGGTCGGGGGGGTCAATACACCACCTGGAGAAGAAGTTGACCCCCCCGATTGTCATTGTATAATTCGCACTCTGATCCACAGGTCTTCTCCAATCTCCCCTTCCCTCTCCCTCTACCTCTCCTCCTTCCTCTACACGACTCTACCACCATGATAAATAGTGCTTTGGGGTGAGAAGCAGAGAGGAGTCAGTGTTTTTGTGGTAGGTCAGGTTGCAGCAGGTCCAGGTGTAGAAGACTGGGACACGTTATACTTGAAGACGACTTAACAGCTACAGTAAATGTCCCTGGTGACACGGTTTAAATAGCAGGTTCTGATCCTTGGGCTACAGTCACACCAGTCAAGAGACAGAGGATACCGGAAAATAGGCTTTAATAAATCCAACCTGATAAAATGTACAATAGTAAAAACGTAGTGTCTTTCTGTCCTTTATAAACCAGGGGGTGTCTCTCGTAGTGGTCCTTTGGCGTATGCCAACTCTATTAGTCGCCGCTGCCGGTTCCGTATAATACCACTCTGTTCTGCCGCAGCCCACCTCTTGTGATGCGGGGAGCGCGAGACAATAATCAACAGACTTGCTACTCTGTTGCGCACAGTGATGCGTTCTTATTATGGAGACATGTGGGTACTTCCCCTTTAGGCGTCAGCAGTCGGGCCGAAGAAATCCTGGATTCTGGACGCAGTGGGTTCGTCGGACAGCCAAGCCGCGGTTGTGACCCAGGAGTCTAGCTGCGGGGAGCGGAATACACTTGGTCGCCTCCTCCGGGGCCTAGTTGCAGGCAGCAGAATCCGGCTGGTCGATTCGTCCAATCAATAAACGCGAAAAAATTTACACTAATCAGTGGAAGTGGTAATAAGGAGTAATGGGCTGTGTCACTGTCAGCTGGGGAGTTTGCTGCCCTCATCCTTGTTGTCTCCAAACACTGCATTGCACATATCATAATACAAACAGCACATAAACAATACCATAATCACAGCAACCAATATGAAATCACCACAACGTAAATAACCACACCAAACAAAAACATCTCAAATCATAATAAAACCCAACTAAAATGTACTACAGAAATAGCAGACAAACATAGGCTGGCCAACTGGCATCTGTGACATAAACAACGAAACACATGGCTCTGTAAGAAGAGTAGCCACACATGCTCTTCTCAAAATGGAATGTCATGAAGAACTTTGATGTCTGCAAAGATTTCTACTTTGCTAAGGCTCTTCTGTCCTTATATCTTTCAGGACGACATGTCCAGGCTTGTCTGGAGACAGGGATACTTGAGGCTCAACAGTAATACCCTGCTAAGGTTTTCCTTAGTGATGTGATCCTTCCGCATCCTTCCTCAAAAGAAAAAGACAAACGACTACGCTGCATGTCTACCTACATACCAGCCTGCCTGTCTACCTGCCTGTCTGTCTGACTGCCCGCCAGCCTGCAATTTTACTTTACTGCTTGACTACCGTTCTGACTTCCTTTATGATTCTCCACCTTCCTTGACGTCTGTTTGACTGCCAATCTGGTCTTCTTCCTGCCTGTATATCTATCATCCCTGCTCACCTACCAGCCTGCTCTAGTGCCTATATCGGTCTGTTATTGTGCCGGCTGGATTAGTCGCGGGCCTGTCCATCCGTTTCCCCCGTTCCATCCTCCAATGTCTGTCTTGTTCTCTCTGCGTAGCTGTGAGTGCGAGAGCTGCCACACAGAGCTGCTTCTGTACTCTCCATGTTGCACCGTGCCATTACAGGCATAGGCCAGCCACAGCATTTGTAGGGTACGTCAGCCTAGTACAGCACAAAGCCCAATTTACATAGAAATGACCAAATTACCAAGCACAGGCAAAGCGAATGATGCTATCACTCAAAGTGACTGCATAAAAGTAACCACAAACATGCACACGATAGGCCACGGCCGAGAGCTAATGCTCCTAGTCAGAGAGGCGATGCTCAGCTCTGAAGGAGAGGGAAGTGCTGATTCAGGGATGTGGTGGGGCCAATTTTTTTTTCTTTTTCGTTCAGGTGCCAACAATGCCATTGTCTATCTGTGTTATTGATCCTGCAAGGGCTTTTGAAGGTGAGAGGACAAAACTGTGATGTCCCAGTTAGGACACACAACAAGCCATTGAGCCTCCACTGACAGGGTCAGAGAGCCCAAGGGTTTACAGCATGGACAGTAGTTATTCACATCCCATCCACCTGAGAATTCAAAAGCTGAGTTTCCTAACAAAAAAAGCAATTCACCACTTTTTTTTATTAATCTGAAGTGCTTCAGATTCGAGTGTTGGCCTGGACTAAGTGGCACTGCAGCTGTAATTGTGTTTCCATATTTAGAAAGGTCACCACCTCCGCCGTGTTATTAAAACCTAACCATATGTCCACCCAATTCATTCAGAACAGCCTCTTCCCTGCCCTCGCTCTGCACGCAAATCATAAACCAACACTGCACAGCATTAGCATAGAAATATCTTCATTAAGACTTCAGCTAGCTCTCGTTCTAGGTAGGCATGAATCAGACTCATTCAGGTGCCAAATGATAGATGATCTCTCTCTGAATGCGATCAGTTATTCTTTCCAGCCAAAAGACAGAAGAACGGAAAAAGCTGTCATTTCCTTAAGCATACTAATTCTAATTTACATAGAAATGAACCATGATGCAAATGAGTGCAAGTCAGTGTGCTTGAAGCAGGTGTCTCCTGGGCTGAACCCAGGCACCAACAGCCTCCACTAGGAAGATTACACACATCCATCAGGCATGCCAATCAAGAAGGACTGACTGTCTTATAAATTGACGAGGGAAGGGGAGAAAATGAGGGGAAAGATATAAAGAGAAAGAGAGACAGAGATAAAAAAAAAACAGACAGTAAGAGAGAGAGAAACAGAAGAGGGAGATCAAGAGGACAGAGAGAGAGACAGAGAGATACAAACAGAGAGACAGAGAGGGATGGACAGAAAGAGCAGACAGACAGAGAGACCAAGAGAAAGAGAGTCCTAAAGTGCTTCTTCCCCACAGAGCCCTGACAAAGATAGTTGCGAGGGCTAAAGTCACAGCTGACTGGCTCTGGGTGGAGATAAACAGGGCAGGCTGTTCAAACAGTGAAGCTAAGTGTAATTGCATCACTTGCAAATGTAAATTCATGTGTGTCCCTTCTTTCACACTATTTTCTCACTCACACATTTCTTTATCATGGTTTTTCTTGTATAGTTATCTCTAGCACTCGCTCTTTTTCTAATGGAAGAGTAGTCTGTAATCAGGTCAGCAGTAATACAAAACTTGTGAAGATCGTTTTTGGGATGGAGAGAAGATGAAGAAACCGAAAGAAAAAGAGGTAATGGCAATGTGAAACGAGTCACTGGCTTCTCTCTCTGAGTGTCACTGTTTCTCAGTACCTACCATCTACAATATAGGCTACACATAGCATCATTCCTATAGTCCTATAAATAAAGTAACAAACATTTCATGAATCGGTAAATAAAGGTTATATTCTGCCCGAAGCCTAGTTTTTCTCTTCTGTTTTGACATTTCTCGTGAAGCCACTGACTGCTGAAGTACTGAATTACACTAGACTTGATCATAACACTCATGAACCCTGGCTGCATGTATATGGCTGGAGGGACATTGCATAACAACTTTGCTGGAATCAGATTCAGGTTACAGACACACGGCATTCCGTGACTAGCATAAACACAGTCTGCTAACCCGTACTCTATAGCAACACGTAAACAGAAACAGAAACAGTGTTTAAAAACACTGTTCATGGAGCGAGGAGTTGGAGATAAAGCTAGTCTCAACAGAGACTAGCTTTAAACAAAACATTGTTTATTTTTTATGGAAAGACTCCATCTGAATGTAAGATCTAGACGTGGTACATTAATGATTGGGAAGTAATAGTAATAGCTGGGAAGTAAGGAGGAGAGGAGCAGGCTGTAGAAATGGCTGAACAGGAGGAGACAGGATGTCATCTGTTTCATAACCTAGCAGCACAGAAGCCTAGAGAGGATGGCCAACCAATTGAGTTGTTGGAGTGTTCCCTGGTGTGCGATCTCCTCTGACAGAGCCCTGTGAAAAGTCCTTCTCCCACTCCAGGATACAAGCATCCTGGATGTGTGCACGGCCACCGAACCTTAGGGAAATCTGGTGCGCAGCGGTAGAGACCTCTTTATAGATTTACACATAATAACATTTGCCTGCGTATGCAGCAGGCAGGCAGACTCACACACTTAGGAGCAGAAAAACATGCAAACCATCTGCCTATCTTTCACGTACCTCCTGTTCTTGCACGGTAAAACCGCATCCATCGCACATGCAGACACACAAACGCTTCCTCCAAATACACATACTTGCAGCCAAATGTAGAACCACCCACTGGAGACTGCTGAAACTTGTACAGCTGTCCTCCTGAAATAAAAAGGTGAAAATTGATCTTCAGCATCTCCAAATCCCACCTACACCTACGCACAACACTTAGTGTTTTTAGGCAGGCAGCCACTTATAGCAGCGCTGTTCTCTTGGTACCTTGGGTTTGATTTGCCGAGGAATACATATTTTGTGGAGCTCACTGTCAAATGCGTCAACAGCCTCCCAGTAACATGGCTGTCCTCTCGTCTGTGTCGACCTGCGTGACCGGATACCTCGCCATCTGCACGCCAAACACCCGAGCCTGGAAGCAAGTGACCCTCTCTCTAAAAGAGGTCACACGGACAACTAGCCTGGCACACCACAGCCTAGGACTACTCCTGACACAGTAGCCCTGTTCCCCAGACCCCCAGGTCTTCCGCCCTCCAGCCCCCTCGCTGCTCCCCCGACCCCCCCTCACCGTGGCCTGTGTCCAGTCACGTGTGACGGAGGGACCCCCCCCCCCCCCCCTAGTGTGTGCAGGACGCCTTCCATAATGAAATCACCCGCTCCTGAACAGGAAGTTCACTGCACAGCACAGCAACGGAGGAATGCCAGTTATGCACGTCCGCTAGCCCACTGTCACATGCTAGCCATGCTGGGAGACAGCTAAGCCTAGTCAGTCAGTCGTTCAGGCAAAGCTGTACCAACGTTGCTATTTTGTTGTCTTTTGGTGGATGTTATTTGCACAGTGTAAACACACAATTGTTATTTGTTTTAAAAGATTAGTTTGAGTAATTTTTTTCTAAACTCATTTAAATGTTTGAAACTCATTTCACAAAAACTAATTTCATGTTGAAAACATAATAATCTGTAAAATAAATGTTTTATTTGCTTGATAACTTGCTTTGTTTGCTTTCCCAGTTCAGAAAACTCAGTGTCTTTGCTTTTCAAAGCTCAGCAATATTTAAGGACCAATACAAATGTTGTATAAATAATCATTGGAATGTGCTTCCCTCAATGAGGCAAAACAAATAAGTGAAAACCTCCGGAAGCAGATGAGCCAGTGTACACAGCTGTCTCCCCCGGTCCCCGGAATCTGCTGTCCCAAAATGTGTGTGTGTGTGTGTGTGAAGAACAAAAAAGAAAAAAATCCATCATGGCCTCCACAGGAATGCCTGCTATGTGTCAGTCTGTAGAGAGGGGCAGAATGAGAGGATCAGTATACCTGACGGCTGTGAGCTGAGACATGCAGTGGGTTGCCGACTTCCTGTTTGACTGGCTACCTGTGTAACTGCCTACTTGTCTGACTGTTTTATTGCTTGCTTGCTTGACTGACAGGTCAGCCTGACTATCTGGGTGACTACCTGCCTAACTGCCTGCCTGCTAGTCTGCCTGACTACCGACACTGATAACAAACAGAGCAGAAACCGGCTCTAGCTGAGGCCCTATGATTGGGTGTCTAACTCACACATTCAGATGGATAGGATGAAAAATATCTGGCCTATAGCACTAGCCAATGAAAAGTTGCAGTAATGAGGCCATGTCACTTTGGGGGGCTCATGGGGCCTGGGGCTTAGGGTGGACCTGAGTGTAGTGGAGGGGTTAAGTTCTGTGAGGCTTGTGGCAAGGGACACAAACCAGATGGGAACACATGTGAATAGTTAGGAACAGTTCCAGGGTTTTGATACTAACCGCCAACGTGATTAGGAATGACAAGAACCCTTGTAAAAAACAAAGAGTGGTCTTTCTGGTGCAACAAAAAGACAGAATACAACTAATTAAAAAAATTACAACTTTCATTTGCAATTTTGCCAACAACTGCTGACAGATGTGTGGCCAGGATTGATGGAGGTGGGGGGTGGGGGGGGGGAATGGAAGTAAGGAGGGAGAGAGAGGAGGGGTGCGTGTCTGGTTTGAAACATTCAGACCTCGGCTTAGCATTGTTTTTAATCCCCAGTGTCTGAGACCAGTCGTAAATCTCCTGGAGGACTCGGCATCGACATGCGCGTCTCAGAGCTAGACACCCAGCTGCAAACACAGCCCCCCTCCCCCCCATCTACCCCTTCCTAACCCCCACACTCCCTCCAGCGCCCTCCCAGCTACCCCACCTCTTGTTAAAGCGACATGCTTCCCCCCCCCCCTCCACCGCCGTCTCGGTGCTTATTGATCCCCTTCGTCCCTATTACAGTTCGAGGCAGACAGCTAGCACAGGCCTCCAGCTCCACCTGTTCAAACCCCAGCTGCGTCTTTGCCGTTAATCGCTCCCTAATAGGGAGGAACACAGATCGATAGCAGGGACACGCAAAGAGTACGCCAAGGGGCTCTGTTTCTCAAGCAGTCAGGATAAACCACTTCATAGACCCTAAACCCCTCTCGGTGTTCGAGTGAGGCCTCTCTCCTCTCCCTCCTCCTCCTCCTCCTTCCCCTCCAACCTCTATGAGACAAGAGTCAAGACTAATAGAGGGGCCTGAAGCCAGCCATGCCTTACCCCAGCGCAGGTGTAAGACAAACCAGATGAGATGAGGGATTGAGGGGAGGCCTGGAAACCATTAGAACTTCAAACGTTTATCATTGATGTCCCACGCTGCGTAGCCTCAGGTCTGGTGCAGGAGATCACAGGGCCAGATGAGCCCAGTGAGGAACTGTGAGGAGATCGCTGTGGACGGTGAAATTAAAACAAATGCCTTGTGCCATAACGAGAACGTCTACGCAGCTAAAGCACATGGAGCCTCAGGGTAATAGCTGGTTGGATTCCTCATCTAAATACAACATTTCATATCCCTCCCAGTTCACTTCTACTAAAAGTCTTTCCCCTGAGCTAGCGAGCTAGTCTAGGAAGGATGCTCAAGGCACCAAAAAAAAAGATCCTCCCTTCCTCCCACTTTGCCGTACTTACCATGATTTACTGTGACCACAGTCAAAATGAGTCATTACTGTTTGTCCATCATGTTGCAGACTGAAAGGAGTTAGAAGTCCCTGCTGGGTCCTGCCTGCCTGACTGAGACGAGTTCCAGGGTAACAGCATAAAAGGACATGGCATTTTCATAGCACAATGGGCGCACTGTAGTGGATGAGGACAGAAGCCTTTATGAAAACCCCAGGGCTCCACAAAAACCAGGCAAATATTTGACCCGTCATTGTGACCAATGGAAACGGCCCCGAATAAGAAACGTGTGGGTTGACAACGGCCTTAACTTAAATTAAAATATATTTATCAAAAGAAAATGCAAGGAAGGACTGGAATGTTACAAAGCACATTAATTAGTGGAGCAGGATTCAACATCTTTGATTACAAATGGATGAACTTAGTATTCACAATGTAGTTCTACTTACACCATGTACAGTATGACATTAAGGCTGAAGATACAATCAAAAGACGATCAAATTAAACAAGTGTTTTTTTGACAACTGATTGTAACACATTTTGTACAGAGAATGAAATCAAGATTGATACTACACTGTACATCAGAAACATGGTAATATGTGCCAACAAATACAGAACTATTTCACGTGTTAAGGCTTAGATTAAGGTTTATCAAGATCTGTGAAAACATGTCCTACACAATGATTTTACAGATAAAAAAGAAACAACTGATGTCCTTCTTGGCTGCTCCTATTCAACGGGAAACCGGTGTATCAATTTGGAAATATAAATTCTGACAATAATAGGAAATACAGCCCAAGAAAGATTTGAGGCTTGGTGATAAACTACAGTATGCTGTGATATATCGAGAAGCCTATAACAATTGTCAATATTTTTTCAGATATATGCTATCATTGTTCACAAGAGGTAGTTCATAGATTATTCCAATCCATTTTAAACTGACGCGTGTTAATCAGGTACAGGTGTCTTCTGACTAGCAGCAAACGTAATTCTCTGGGGACAGTGAGAGATTCAGATAACCTGCGAATTGGGAATTAGATTGAATGTTCACAGCTGGCTGTACTTTCCCTTGCAATGCAATATGTGTTTGTACAATCTGTCAATTCTGTTCTGTAATACACCAGCGTGTTCTTCTGATAGAAACCCTAATTCGGTAGACAAAGGCTCGCTGTCTCGATAGAGCTCGAGAAGCTGAGTCCTCGTGTCCCTGCGACGGTGCAGCTCTATAACGCGCTGCGCTGTCCTTTTTCTGAACACACACACGGAACCGAGAACGGTACTATGGTATTTCTCCCACATATCTAGTACTCGGTACCCGTGCACAAGCCCGGCCTCGTTGTCTATGAAAACCAGGTCGCCACTTGGCGTTTGGAGCAGGTTATTGGTATCCCTCTCCATCACCCGCGAGTCCCACTGCAGGCTGAATAGGTTGCTAACGAGTCTGTCGAAGTTGGCAGTCAGATAGTCAAACAGTATCAGGTCGGTCCACTGCATTAGCTGCAGCAGCTCCGGCACCGTCTTGTTACTCAGCTCTCCGCGGAGAGGATGGAGACCGTTGCTCTCCTGTCGAAGCGGTGCAGGAGTAACAACACCGGTGAGGTTGGAGACCCATTCTGTGAGAGATACCACAGCTCGCTCGCTCCACTGTAAACCGCCTATCCTCCTCCTCACAGAAGCCCATTGTTCACTGTCAACGTTCAACTGGGAGAGAATGAGGGGCGGCAGGTTTGTGATTCCTAACAGGCAGGCCAGGTAATACGTCAAAGTTTCTCCTTGCACTTGGTCCGCGTTTATTCCGTAACGCACGCAAGCTTTGGTTCCGTCAGAAAAAGTGGCAAGCTGATTAGAAATCCTGCCGCAGCCTGCCTCCAGCTTCACTATCCGGTTGCCGCGGGCTCTCTCTCGCCAAGCCCGGGCATGCTCCTCACTGAAACCGACATGCAGTTGATCATCCAGCCATTCACTCCAAAAAATCCCATCCTCAATCACGGACCCCAGTTGGCCCTCCCTCAGCTTCGACCCCGTGTTATTTACATTCATATGGTAATCTCTGCTTCCTAAAGAAACAGTTTGATCCCTTGCGCTTGTGAGGTTGTCAAGCTTTCCCCCAAAACGAAGCCTCTGTGCCGCGGGAACGGTAAGTAACGCCCGGAAAGTTTTGGTAGATAAGTCTGTCGATGGGCCGGGGTGAAAGGACCCAGCCGCCGTGACGTGGAGCCCTCGTTTGTATCGCTCCAGCTGGCTTTCCAGTCTGCTCCAAACGTAAAACACGCAGGAACAAGTGCAGAGAAAAAGCAGTGCAAGTAAGTTCGCCGAAACAGCTCTCATGGTAACTGACAGTTGCCCTTCCCTTTGTTGCACCGGGACCAGCCGCACAGCTCCAACTGTATTGAGTTCAATTATCCTATAAAATACCGAGGGATGATCATTCAAGCACCGTTAACCCATACGGAGTCAGTTATTGATGCTCGATATCAGCGCCACGTCCCGTGCCCGATAAACCAACCCCGAGCCCCTTGCTCTCTGGCAGACTGCTTAGATCACGGAGGGGTTCGTTAAACAGCGCGGATCGCATCTTCTGCCCTCATTAGACCAAATGTAATCCCTTTCTTCTTCTTAACTTTAAATAAATGTACTTTTTGAATGATAAAACGTGTGGTCTATTCTTGAGCGATTCATTGTCCCGGCAGCGTAATGCTTCTCTTGCTGCCTGCGCCTCGGTCTCCGTCTCCACTGGGCTGTGGTTTAGTTTGATTTGTATAGCTCCAGCTTGCATAGAGACACTAGGCGGTGAAACACGTGACTCTGGCAGGGTGATGGTAGGCGTAGGCTATCGTGGGAAGTGGTGGGTCATGCTCCAGTACAAAGCAAAGTGAGAGCAGCAGCTTTAGGGACAAACGAGGCATCGGGGCTCTCAGACGTCAACGGTTGTATATGAAGGAAACGTACATTCATGACTTTTCATAGTAATTAAAGCTCGATTCATGAATTGGTGTAAGGAACATAACATATAAACAAAATGAGAATGACTAGATTATGATCAAATTCTCACGCAATTACAAAGGCATATTTGATTTAATCCCTCCCCACATATCATTTTTAATCTCTTGTTTACCAAATAAAAGCAGATTAGGGAAATGGATTCAGACATTTTAGCTGTTGGTATCTGACCACTAGGTGTGGATGCAACACACTACCCACTGGGTTTACTCAGTTCATGTATTTAGTTGGCTAATTTACCGATGCATCAATAGCAATGTAGTTATGGTTCATGTAAGCTTTTCAAATAATGTAATGACCAGGCTGTGAAATTAGAGCTAGAAAGATGAATGGATCTCATTTGAAAGGATAAAGGTTTGCACAAGAGAGTCCTCTGTGTCTTGTAAACCTAATTAGGATTTAGTGGGACACACAGCAGAGGACTCTGTCTCTACCTGTATCTCTCTCTCTCTCTCTCTCTCTCTCTCTCTCTCTCTCTCTCTCTCTCTCTCTCTCTCTCTCTCTCTCTCTTTCTCTCTCACACCATTGTATTTTTAGAATGTTCGGGCTACTGTGATATTGAATGACCCCTTCCAATATCAGGATAATTCACATTGGTACCTGCATGTACTGAACATCCATACATGGCATTGTAAACACCCACACACGCTCTCACCTGGAGAGAACGACCCATCGCCTCATCCCTCACCCCTCCGACCAACACCCCCTAGCTAAAGTCCTGCTTCCACACAGCCCGCTGCCATCTCCTCACCCCCAGTTTAGTTATTCATCTGACTAATTGGGTCATTTTGAAAGTAGAATGCTGGAGTACCAAATTGCTGGAGTCTGTGACAAGTCGAAAAGCCACAGCTTGAGACTTTATTACTCATTAGGGAGTCTGGGACTGTGAGTGTGGGGAGTGTAGCGGCCTCGCAGACGACTCAGAACGCCCCCAGGCTCCTCCCCAGACAGACCCAGGGCTTCTGGTGTCCCAGCTTTGTCTGTGCGACACTGGAAAAAAACTGTAAGTAAACAGAAGTAGAAAAAAGAGAAGTAAGGCTATGAAATGTCCCTCGTCCCAATGATTGGCAGGGGAGGGAGAGAGAATGCTACTGAGTTGTGCATGGACTCGGACAAGCCGGTGTTGTTCTTTGCGATTGTGTGTGATGTGTTTGAGAGGCCAGTGTACAGACCGCCCTTCCTAGTCAGACATACACACGTACTTACACACGCCCACACCCCCCCCACACACACACACACTCACACACACGCACACACACACACACACACACATCAGGGTCAGACATAGGAAATGAAGAAGGTTTAGGGTGCAGTGTTGGAATTCCGTCTGGAGGCTGTGGGTCTTTTTAGGAGGCTTGGTTAACCTCTCTGTGGTGGGAGAGCCACTGCAGCATAGTAAGTGTGCGGTGTCCCCTTCGCCAAGCACAAGTGCGGGCATGTTCAGATATCAAGCCTATCTGTTTTCCTGCCATGTGTTATCTGCAGGTCAGCGTGCCTCTGAGTCCTCCCCTCACCCCCCCCCCTTCCCCCCTCACACACACATACACACAAACACACACATACACACAAACACACACATACACACACATTCACACCCTTTCGCTCGCTCGCTGAATTCCTCTCCCGGCCTCCTCGTAAAAACGCCAAACCCCAGGAGGGCCGTAACGCAGGCCCGGAGTGTGTCCTCCAATCAGAGGCCTGCGTGCCGGCCCGCAGTGGTGACATGCGAGAGGGAACGTCGTATGTCATTGGGCCCTGCGGCATGGCCCGCGGGACACACGGTACACCCGAGCCCCTCGTCGTCTGGCCAGACCACAGCTGGGACCGGGGCTCAAGTTCTCTGTGGTGTCTGTCTGCCACTGACAGACAGACGGATGGACGGTGGGCTGGCAGGAGAGAGAGAGAGAGAGAGATGGTGCGAGAGAGAGATAGAGGGAGAGACAGGGTGAAAGACAGGGAGAGTGAGAGAGGGAGAGAGAGAGAGAGAGACACGTATGAAGCACAAGGAAGAGGGAGAGAGATAGAGAGAGAGAGGTGAGAGGACATGGGTATGGAGGAGAAGAGGGCTCACCGGGCTGCCATGCGTCGCCTCTCTAAGGTTAGCCTGTGCTGAGCAGTAACTCATCGCTCCCCCAGGCGCTCCACAGCACTCTAGTTTCAGGCCTGAATAATGAATGTGTGGGCTCTCCATTAGCGCTGAAAGCTACGATCATTTCACTGGGCCTGACAATTACTCACGCTCACGGACTCAGGGACAGGGTGGGGCGATCAGAGTGTGTGCGTGTCTCTGTGTGTGAGTGTGTGTGTGAGAGAGAGAGATACATAGTGAGACATGAGTGCATGAAAGTAATAATCTCCATTAAGAGAGGTCAAGAGGTCACAAGTCACACTGTAGATGGACAGATATAGTGTCCGACAGAGAAGCGCAGCGTGTGTTTGTGTGTGAGAGAGAGAGAGAGAGAGAGAGAGAGAGAGAGAGAGAGAGAGAGAGAGAGAGAGAGAGAGAGAGAGAGAGAGAGAGAGAGAGAGAGAGGAGAGAGAGAGAGAGAGAGAGAGGGTGTAAGGCCTGGGTGTTAGAGTTAATCAGTGATAGACTGCAGCTGAAGCCAGGGAGCTGGTCAGAGGAGGGGGGTTGGGGCCTGGCTTCACGGCTTCAGTATTCTAGTGAGGAAGGCCTAGTCTGAGACAGCACTCAGGTGAGCACCAGGTCGCCACCATCTGTTCTTCTGCTATCCTCTCACTGATAGAGTCAGGCTGTGGCGGCAAGCGGAACCGAGGGTGTGTCTTAAAATAGAGTCTGTTAATACAACTGGCTCGACAGAGTGAATCAGTGAGGTGACGTGCACCGTAACTACTGAGGAGAGGAAGCATGGCTGCTCTTGTCTTCCCGGGTGGGGAAAGATGACAGCTAGTTGACGTGCACGTCAAGTCCCGTTTTAATAATGCACTTGAAACAACGGTACTACACGGTGCGGGCTACCTGTGACACGCGCGTGCGTTTGTGCTGATGTGCAGGTGATGTCTGTGTCGTTTTCGCTGTACAGTGTCTTGTATGAAACAAATGCTTTTGGTCTTGGAAGACTTTAATAAGACACTTCACCCACTGTAACAGATCCAGGATGCATCTGTTCGGTTCATTCAGAGGGCACATTTTTCACTTCCATTCAGAAGACAGCATCAGGACATATACATGTCACCCACAGGACCATCTAGACCTATATCGAGACCCAGAAATAGGCCCAGACCCAGACATTAACCAGAAACAGGAACTTTCTCATCCAGCCGAGACTGGAGCTAGACCTGGGCACAGCACTCAGCCTCAAATCTCTGCCTCTTCCAGTATTCAACTGCATTTTCATTTGCCTGTCTTTGCCAATTCTGCTGAGCCTCCATGGTCTCCCCCGATAAGCAGCCCATGGTTTTCAGAAATGATTAATGCCGCTCAGCCCTGCCATGCGCCCTCCTCCCCCCCCCCCCCCCCCCATCCCTCACCCGGGTAATTGCTCTCTGAGCCAGGGAGAGGAGGGGGGGGGGGGGGAAGACCGGGGATGTTTGATGTACTGTATTGCTCTCTTCCTCATCTGGTTTCCATGAAGCGCTGTCGGAGCATCTCTGCTCTTCTTTCTCCTGGTCTGACAGCCAGAGGAGCACTGAGATGCTGCAGTGTGCCGGAAGAAAAGGGTATCGGGGGGGGGGGGGGGGGGGGGCGGGGGCGGGCGCGTTTTTTTTCTTCTCCCAATTGTCTAGCCACTCCATTAAGGAATCCCTGTCCAATCTCCTGGATTACACCCTCCGACCTGCAGTACCAAATCCCCCTATTCAATTCAAGTCAAGAATTGAATTATATGTTTTTTTTTTATTCCTTTGCTAACTGGCTTATTGACTGCGGCGTGCTCAGTCCTTTGGGGGAAGGCTTATCTTTAAATTGGCTAAAGGGGGGAGCTAAAGCTCGTCTGATTGTCTTTGGGGGAGTCAGAGAGGGAAGGTCTTGTTTATTTGTTCTTATAAAATGCACTAGGGGTTGTGATCCAGCCAGGCCCAGTATTTAGGTCAAACAGTGGGTGAGGATTAGCGATGGCGCCCCGACGCCCTTTCCTAATGTTACATTTGAAGATTTACTTTGCTAAACTAAAGCAGTGTGATGAGCCCGCAGTCTAAATCCTAACTTTCATGACATCGCCCGGAATTTTTTTACACAGAAGAGAAAAACTGTCGCTCCAGAGCCTCTTTCCATCACACACACACACACACACACACACACACACACACACACACACACACACACACACACACACACACATATACACGCAAACGCACACAGACAGACACACACAGACACACAAACACACTCTAACCCACCCAGGCCAGACCTTTGAAACCAAGTCACCCAGCCCCTAATGAGACGTGTGCTCTGCTGTGAAGCAGCCCAGAGTGGGGGGGGGGGGGTGGGCGTTGGCTGACTCTCAGCTCGGTCAGGAGCCGGCCCACCGCCCAGCTGTGCATAGCCTGCTGCCTCCGAGGTCGCTGGCTCTTAAAGGGGAAAAACATCATCTCACGGCCACGCACCCCTCCGCTAAGCCGTTCTGATTCACGAATCTCTTCTCGCTCTTTCCCTTACTCTCTCGCTCTATAACCATCCCTCCCTCCCTCTCCGCCTGTACATTTGGCGCCATGTTCTCTCGTTATCGCTCTTTTTTTTTATCTCTCCCGCTAGTCCTTCTCCCTTCACTTTTACTTCTCTCTTCCTTCCTTTTCTTTCAGCTTACCCCCCTTCACCCTGCTGTTCCCAGGCTAACCCCAGGGTTGTGCTGTGTGCTGTTTGCAGGCTTAGCTTCTTTGAGGCTAACCACTAGGCCCCAGGCTCTGGCCCTTCTGTTTTGCCTGCACTTACCGGGTCACAAAGCTCATGGCTCGCCATCTGATGGCCCACACACACAAACACATATATACAACTGGACTTTGCAGGCACAGGTTGTGGTGCTAGTATTTCTGGAGCTGAGTCCTTCTGCATTCCTAGCCAGAAGAGTTAACCCTGCAGCAGGACAACAGGGGGAGGGGTGCAGGGGTGAGTGGCCAGGATTCTGGCCACAGGGTTGACCCCTACTGACCTCCTGAGCCCCCCTGGATCTGGGAGCGTGGGTGCTGATGGCACCTTGGGGAGGGGGTGGGGGGGTTAAACACATCAGTCACCAGGACAGGACCCGGTCTAAATCTGACAGGCAGTGAGCTGAACAGCCATGGAGGATCTCTTCAGCTGGTGAAAAACGTCCAGCCCCAGGCTAAAACGAATACAAAAAAAAAGAGTTATTGGATGTCCTGTGCATTTTATGCGCACAGTGCTTCCAAACAGGATCATCTCTTCACTTGGACTTCTTTTGTCTCTCTAATCTCCTTCCCTTGCCCATCTGCTGGGCCATCGACGAACCGTGAACTCTCCCCCCCAGCTGGGCTCAGTGACAGTGGTCACAGGCAGACATGCGCGTGGCGCGCCTTGAAGCCCGGAAGGGGGCAGAATGCAGGATGCACGGCCAACTTCCACCTTTAGAAATGGCTGTATTTCACATGAAGGCGGGCATGTGAACGAGAGGCGGAGGGTCATTTACGAGCGTGTCCTTGCGGAAGCGTGTATCTCCATAGAGGGCCTTGATGTGCAGAGTGTTTTACCTCCCAGTGCTCCGCGCAGCCCGGGAGCTCTAATGTGGCTCATCGACAGGCTCCACTGATAGATTTGTGTCCCCAGGGGACGGCTTGTATCACCGTGGGCTGTCAGCACATACATTACACCGTTTAAGCCAGAATGATCACAGCCATTAAGAACAAAGAAGGGCCAATTGAATTATTTAATATGGTGGGTTGTGGCTGCAAAAGACCATGCGGCATGTATGCACCACAGGGTGTGTGTGTGTGTGGTATGTGAGTGGGAGAGGGTGGGGATCAACCCCACACCCAGTTGGGGGAGGGGGGGTGGGGTATGAATTATAGAAGAGGATCAGAAGGATGCGTTTTGGTGGACTGTTCCACTCCGCTGCTTACATTCCTCCCTGCTGGGGCTATCTCTGGACATCTTGATTGCAGCTCAGTGGTGCAACGGCAAATCAATACGTTCCAGCACAGACAGAATAGAGACACGGAAAAGCCTGTCGAGTGGATGATGAATAAATAGAAGGCAGCTGTATGGACCTAAATCCACAGTTCAGAAAGTGTTTGACGTAGTTACAGTACATCATGTTAACCAGTAGCCAACCTAGGGCGAGGTAAGCACATTTGACTATTGCAATGTAGCTTGTCGTGGCACACTCAACAGACCGTGATGCTTTGGCGCCCTCCAGAGGCTTATGGCGGCACTACAGCATGTTACGGAGCTTCTTATTTCTCTAAGCGGCTAAACGCACATTAATCCTGAAGACTGACAACTCACTGTTTCATTAATATTAATGGACAGTTTCATGATAATGGCCGTATATATATATAAAAAAGCTTGCATCTCGGTCAAGAAGAGTAAAGTAAAAAGTACTTTAGCTATCGTGTTGTTCCCAGAAGTCAGTCTTAAAATACTCATTAGCGACAAGGTGTTATGAGGTGACGTTTGGTGTGAAAGATCGTTTAGCATCTACTCTTTATAACAGAAAAGTGAACAGTAAACAGCTCCACAGTGCACCCTAGCTTTCAATACAGACACTTGTTTTCACATGTGTGTTATACATCTGAAATATTCAACATCTTGAAACTCATCTTTTTTTGTCACTGTACATTTTTACAATCTCTTTGTCTCCTATCTGTTGTCTCATGAATGCTGGATAAAGACCCAAATGAGTAGAGATTTAGTCAGTTTGACAGCTCCCTGTGGATCTTAGACTGTAGCATTGACAGGATCCTACCCAGATGACGATGTAGACAGGATTATTCAACATCTGCAGATCTAAATCTCCATTTGCATCTTACGTTTGTCTACCCAGCGAGGCTGAGATGAAAGCACACATTTGAGCTGTTAGTCATTTCCATATTCCTATTTCTGATAAATGTGTTCATGTATTTGACTCCCCTGTTCTTGAAGACTAGTCACATGGGCATCATCCTGTATGATCACACATGCTGCTAGCATCTATCTATATATGACTGATTGCTTTAAAGAATATTCTCTATCATCCCCCTGGTTTCCTCAACACACACTCGCTAATTCATTCTGTGACAGCAGGTACTTTAGTCTAAAATAAAACACCTGAAATGAATGCTGAAACTTTTTTTCTTTCCCCTAATGCTCTCATACTCTTGCTCACCCCCTCTCTCTCTTTCTCGTTTTGTTTCTCACACTCTCTCCCCCCTTCCCTGCTCTTTGTCTCGTCCACTACGGTTTTAGCATTTCGCTCTTTTCTCATGTTTGTTTAGATTGTTTGTATTCATCACAGTGGGAGAGTCTTACAGCGCACTAGCCAGGGGGAGGGGAGGTCATTTTGAGGTTCCAAGGCTCTAAGAAATGCTCATATAGTGTGTACACAAACCCCATTTCTTCACCACAGGCAATAGGCTCATTCAGTAAACCCCCAGTGGTTTTGGGTGCACCAGTCTTGTCAGTTTATTGAGGTTGCTCTGGGCCAGCCATGCATATCGCTGGCCTTGTGGTTAGGCTCCCTGCCACCACACAGGGAGGGAGAGTTGAAACAGTTCCACCATCGGCCACAAGAGGCTGGTCTCGGGCTGGATGTCTTACTAAACATATCGTTTTAGGTCATTTCAATGGGCTTGCTTTAGTGTGTTGTGTTTATATTGTTTATAGTTTAGTTTCACACTGTGTTCTACGACTTGATGCGTATAAACAGTTATTGTCCAGACATGTAAATTAACTGAAGTAAGTAGTAACCTGAGAAAAAAGTAATAAAAAATAGATAAAAAAAGTAACCTGAATAAAAAAAGTTTGGATGTGCTTGAACTTGAACTTGACATCAGAGACATTGACAATGACTAATTATCCCCTTCTCCACAATCTCATTATTTTCCATGGAGGCAAGCACGAACAGTTGATCTAATATTTGGCATGCGACCAAAAGTTACATTTGGAAGTTTGACACCTTGGCTCCTGTGTTGTTATGACGATGTCTCCAGAGTCCACCCAACCCAGAAACCCCTGTCTTCAAACTGCAAGTGTAAACACACAAACAACAGAGATGTATGGGTGTGGGTAGTATGCTGCAGTTCACCAGCTTATACATTCCCTCCCTGTATCCCGACATCCAGGACAATGAACCTAATCCTGCCTGGGCTGGGTCCGCTCAGTCAGTGGGTTTGTTGTGGAGATCTCCCACCAAGTGTTCCACACTGTAGTGCCTCCTATGTCTGTCACCAGAAACCGACTGATATCACCACCGCCCCCACACTCGACCCCCACCCCCCCGCGTTGTGTGTGGGCTTGCAGAACATTTTTAGCATTACCGTTAGAAAACCAACCAACAAAGAGCTCTGAGAGGAAACCATGGGCTGGTGCTGGGAGTCTGTGGAAACATGGAGACTTGTGCACTCAGAGAGAGAGAGGAGAGAGAGAGCGAGAGAGAGAGAGAGAGGAGAGAGAGAGAGAGAGAGAGAGAGAGAGAGAGAGAGGAGAGGAGAGGAGAGAGAGAGAGGAGAGAGAGAGAGAGAGGAGAGAGAAGAGGAGAGAGAGAGGTGGTTCTTCTCAGGACAAGCTTGGACTACTGGGTTTCTGTTAATGAGCTTTCCGCCTCGTTTTTTCCTCTTGAGGCCAGAAGCTTGGTGGTTACTCTCTCTCTCTCTCTCTCTCTCTCTCTCTCTCTCTCTCTCTCTCTGTGTCTACGGACACAGGCCTGGTGCTCTGCTGGATGCGGAAGCTGGGAAAAGAAAACAACAAAAAAAGAGAAAGAGACGTACATAACACGGAAACTTTGTTACCATGGCAAACCAAAACAAACGGAGTGTGAAATGCGTACTGTGTCTGTCTTCTCCATTGCCCCTGCCTGTTCCCCAGTTCATGCTTTAAAAAGCACATCGCCACACAGGGTTATTCGGAACAAAAACAAGAATGCAGGGTGGACAGTGCACAGCCCTCCAGTGTATGCAAGCACATTTAGACCTGTCAGCAACCAGGGACCAGGGACCAGGGACCAGGGGCCAGGGACCAGGGACCAGGGACCAGGGGCCAAGGACCAGGGACCAGGGACCAGGGACCAGGGACCAGGGGACCAGGGACCAGGGACCAGGGACCAGGGACCAGGGACCAGGGACCAGGGGCCAAGGACCAAGGTCCAAGGTCCAGAGACCAGAGACCAGAGACCAGGGGCCAGGGGACACTGTATCCTAAGTCTGAGACCTTGTGGCTCATTATCAAACCAAGTGACCAGCACCGATGGAAAGTCTCCCTCCTCTCCTCCTGTTCTTCCTGGATTCCAGACTTTTCCTCTGTGTCTAGTTCCACCTCTTTCTGTGCTTTCCATTACAAGATGGCAATTTTTTTCTCCTGTCTTTCATGATGTGTGTGTGTGTGTGTGGGGAGCGGGGGTGGGGTGGGGGAGTTAATTTCCTTCTCAACACTCCGCCTCTCAACCCTTTAGCTGGCATGTTGGGACATGTGTTGGGGGCACGCGTCATAAATAGTGTTTCTGTACATCCGAGTGGAAGCAGCTTTGGAGCATCCTCTGGGAAGGGAACAGGTCTCTGTGCATCTTGAAGCTTTCTGGACGGGAACGCTTCAGGATGTTCCGATTATGCTGATACCGAGGGGTCCGTGGAGCGGAGCCAAGGCTGAGTGTTCTCCTCAGTTAGTCTCATATGGAGCCGTTCCCTCTTCTCCGTTTCTCGACGTTTCTGCCTCGCAGATGGTGCGGGGCTGGGCGTGTGTGTGGGCATGTGTCGTGGGTGTGTTGTTTGTGTGTGGAAAGGGTGCATGGGTCTGTTGTTCGAGGGCGGGCCTGCGTTGTGACAGGTGTATGCGTCTGCCTCTGTGTGTGTGTGTGTGTGTGTACGTGTGAGAAATCCCATGTTTAGTATCTCTGTATTGCTATCTTTAGATGCCCTTGGATGTGCTTATAATGATCCCCGCAGAAAAGAGGTCTAGCCCTGCGGCCAGCCCTCTACATATGGAACTTTGGTGTGGCTGGGGGATTGCCACGGATTAATGAGAGGTGAAATCCAAGTCTTTGTTGTCTGGAGTGGAACAGTCTTTACAGCATAGCTGGTCTGGTGGTGGAGACACAGGGGGTTGAGATTGATAGCATAGCTGTCTGGAAGAAGTTCACTTGTTACCAACTGATAGACATTAATAGCAGGACGTGGAGGAGGGCCTGTGACTGGACTCTGGCAGAAGTGTGGCATCTGCCAGCAAGACTTAACCTTTTCCGCATTGTGATGTAGGTTGAATTGAATTTTGACATGGGACCTTTGAGCAATTTCCTTGAAGTTTATCAGAGAGTCATGGAAAGCGATGACTCAAGATGAAAGTGATTTCTTGAGGAGTCACGCCACATTTGTTCTGACCTGCCAAACCAATGAGATTGTAAGGTGCTGCTTGTGAGGAGGTGAAGCTTGAAGCCTTCGCATGTGCACGGGTCAGCAAGCTTGGGGTCACTATATTTGTGCACACCACCTAACCTCTTGGCTTCTTTCTTTCTTTCTGTCTGTCTGACAAACGTAAGGACACACACTGTGTGGAGAGCCCCCCCCCACCCCCTCCATCCCTTCCTCCTTCCCTCCACCTTTTCCTCCATCGCCTCTTCATCCCTCTCTTCTGGGACAGTTGATTATAGGTAAATACAGTGGCTGGGCAGGGAGAGTACTTAACCAGACGAGCGCCTGTAAAAATGAGCTAATGCTGCTTTCAGAAGTGAAGTGTTCCCCCTTTAGGCATCATCTTTAAGTGAGTGCAGATTTGGCGTCCATTTTGACTGGATGCTGCATTGCTAGTCTCTTACGAAGCTGTCTGCACCTTGTCATGGATCTTTGCCCTTGGCAATGGCTGTCGCCGGGAGCTTAAATTAACATCTTGGCGCAGGTCTCGTTCTCACATGCGGGATCGTTTCCACGGCGATCGAAAGTGACCCGTCCACGTGGCAGAGTTAAGGGGAACCGTAACACTGCAGGAGACTGATGATGTCACTAAAGATCCTGTTTGTCCTGTGTCCTCTGCGTTGCTCTGGAAACGGTAGAGAGACACCCCCCCCCTCCCTCCCCTGTCCTGTGACCCTATTACAGTATTAGATTTGTGTGTATCGAAACCACGTGTGTCTACAGTACCTTTCTAATCTTATCCATTCACCAGACAAATAAACATCAAAAGCACAGCTTCAGGTAATTAACAGGATATCAGACCTTATCTAATCACCGACTGTTTATCTAATACATAACAGCTACTGGATCTGGAATGTGTTTACCAACTCACTCCCAACCCCTCCAACATCTCAAATCGTATGAAAGATGAGATTGTTCCCTCACTGCAAGTTAGCATTTTTAACAGCTCATACAGAAATTAACTCGCTCAGCCCCCTGCTATGACACTTCCTCTGTTTACCAAGGAATGAGACTTTATAGTGAGATTAGGAGGCCTCACTCCTCCTCTCTCCCTCTGCCCACCGCAGCCTGCATGGCGCTGCTATGCAGCTTCCACATGCAGCTTTTACAGTGGTATTTACATTTAGTCATTTTAGCAGACGCTCTTATCCAGAGCGACTTACAGTAAGTACAGGGACATTCCCCCGAGGCAAGTAGGGTGAAGTGCCTTGCCCAAGGACACAACGTCAATTGGCACGGCCAGAATCGAACCTGCAACTACTACTAGTCCGATTCCCTAACCGCTCAGCCACCTGACTCCCATGGTATACACGTTTACTACTGCTCTGCTGTCAGATGCAGGGATAGATGAATGGATGGATGAATGGGTGGATGGTTGGATGGGCGGGTGGGAGGGATGGTTTGATGGTTGGACGATTGAAACATTGAAAATGCCAATAACGGATCCGGTAGCATTTTCAAACGAGCAAACCTTTCTGGCTATTCCGACCCATGACCCCCAGTAACGCGGAAAATAACTCAACCACCCTTGACAGTATTACCTCAGAAAATTGTATGTGCCAGTTCAAGACACAATAAAATGATGAAGTAATATCTGGTTGTAATATATCCAACAGTACGCATATTAGCCCAGCTGCAGTACTGTGCGTACATTTTGACATTGCTTTAAAAAGGGAAAAGTCTCCAACGTGTTGTAAAACTACATGACTCAGGGCGTTGCCCAACTTAAAAAATAGCTGTATTTTTTTTTTATCGTCAATACACACATTCTGAGGAGATCAGTTCTGCAATTCTGGGTGGGGAGTGGAATCTGATGGATGTGGTGTCAATTTTATACAGAACTATAATTATCAGGGGGATGCAAGCAGAGCTATTCTGAGGCAGAGCTAACTTGGAAATGTGTGTATTGGATGGTGTCCCCTGGGTTTGGAGATTGCAGGGCAGATGTGGCTCAGTGTGGGGGTCCAGACCCAAAGCCAGTGCCCAGATTAGCTCTGGAGGGTCTCATTATAAACCATGAGACAACTGGGAAACTACAGAAACTAAAGGTGGAGAGAACAGTAGATGAGCCCCTTTCTCTCTCCTTCTCCGTCGTCTTTGCACTCTCTCTATCCATCTTTTTCTCTTTCAACTCTCTCTCTCTCTCTCTCTCTCTCTCTCTCTCTCTCTCTCTCTCTCTCTTTCTCTCTCTCTCTCATGAACACCCACATGCACTCATGGTTTGAAGTCTGAATGTTGTTGTTTCAAGAAACAACCATTGATATTTGATTCCTTGGCTGTCAGTCTTTTGATCTGCGTTCCCTCTGAGCCCATGTATGCAGTCTAATGTCCCAGTGGGTAAAGAACACAAATTCGACTACAGTAATCAAAATCTTACAGTAATTGGCCCCCAATTAATTTACTTGTATCACATAAAACCACATTACCTTGCACAAAATGACCAGAAAACATAATTCCACTGATAATATCATCAGCACATGGGGAAGTGTGAACGAGTACTAGTGAAGTGACATCACTCAGTCACTCCGAATGGATTACAAGAGGATTGGATTACTTTAGGATGGATTACTTTTTCTTTTACCAATAAAGGTCTTTAAAACTTGAAATGTTCACAATTATTTACCAAGTATACCAGAGAAACATGAACACATTAACATAATTAAATGTTTCGTGGAGGTCACGCACACACACACCTAAGTTCCATTTGTCTTCACTTTGGTAACGTTTTAAAATGTGAAAATGTAATTTGTGAATGTGCTGAAAACAGAACACCAATCTGTATTGACCCAGTGTGCACCCTGTATGTGTGTGTCTGTGTGTGTTTGTGTGCCTATATGTCTGTTTGTGTGTATGTGTGTGTGTGTGTGTGTACAGCTGTGCAAGGGGATAATGGGTTAAAAGCCGGCTCTGCAGTGGAAGCCTGCTTTCATTCAAGAGCAGTGACGTCTCCCCGACCGGAGAGTGAAGCGTAGCTTAAGAAGTCAGAACAGAGTGGAGTTCCTTTTCGAGACCGGGCTGTAACTTGAAGCTCAGCGAGAGAGAGAGAGAAAGAGAGAGGGAGAGAGAGGGAGAGAGACAGGGAGAGGTAAGAGAGAGAGAGTAGGAGAACGAAATAAACTAAGGTTGGGAGGAGGAAAGAAAGAGAGAGAGAGAGAGAGAGAGAGAGAGAGAGAGAGAGAGAGAGAGAGAGAGAGAGAGAGAGAGAGAGAGAGAGAGAGAGAGAAAGTTAGTAAGGGAAGGTGGAAGGGCTAGGAAGAAAGAGAGAGAGAGAGAGAGAGAGAGAGAGAGAGAGAGAGAGAGAGAGAGAAAGAGAGAGAGAGAAAGAGAGCGGGTGATGTCAACCCAGCTGTGCTCAGAAGGTAAACAGAGATCCAGAGTGAAGCATGCTTTCAGCGGGACGGGGACTGAAGTCGGGGGAAACCCACGGGGAGACCCCCACGCTTCCCAAACACGGCACCCGCAACCGAGGGGCGCTGGACTGGCTCCTCTTCATCCCCCTCCTCATCCTCAGCTCAGTGCCCCTGGCTGCAGCCTGGCCGTACGGTAAGAGGAACCTCTCCAGCCGTTTCTCCTCATCTGCCCTCCTTATCTATCTATCTCTCCCTCTCTCTCTCTCCCTGTCTGTGTCCTTTGTTCTGCAAAACGCCAGCATCAGCACTCTGCCTGCCCTCGATCCCTCTTCCTTGTAAAGAGCAGAGAGGCGTTCAGTGGGGCTTGTAAAAGAAGACCGGAGGAGAGGGATGTAGAGAGGGACTCTTTAAAAGAGAGGGATAGACAAAGAGAGCAGCAGGGTTTGTTGTGGTTTGTTCTGTGGACTGTTACGGGATACTGCTGATTCTTGTGTGGGTCAGGTTGACTGAAACACTTCATCCGAGCTCTCTCTTCCTCACTCTCCACATAAAGCTTTCACATCCAAGGAGACACCCATTTGACTTCATTGTTGTTGTGTTCTCCGAGCAGGATGTTTCTGCAGGATGTTTCGCAAAACCACACATTCCTTGAAAGACAAAGAAGAAGAGGGAGAGAGATGGACAGAGTGGGAGAGAGAGAGAGAGAGAGAGAGAGGGGCGGGAGGGAGAGAGGGAGGGGGGCAGAGAGAGAGAGGAAGAGATAAAAAGATATACAAAGACCTTGACATGGACAGAGAGAAAGGGGAAGGAGAAAGAGAGAGAGAGAGAGAGAGAGAGAGAGAGAGCGAGAGAGAGAGAGAGAGAGAGAGAGAGAGAGAGAGCCCGTTGGTGATTAGAAGGTCTTTGGCAGTGAGGCTGTTGACTGAGTCCTGACTGGGATGAGGTCGTCTCTGAGGAATCTGTCTATTGGTCCCCGTTGACCATTTGGACCACTGAAGGACAGAAGTCAGCTGTGAGTTCATCAGACAGTTGCTGCTGATGTGGCTACCAAGTACAGTATCTCTCTGAGCTCATCCGAGCCCCGGACCTCTCTCCACAGGCTTTTAAAGAGAACAACTGACACACACACAGTAGACTACACCCCGTCATTAGTGGTGCGAGCTGAAGTCCAAAATATGGAAAACATCTTGATGAGGAGCAGGTGATGATGAGGTCACCTAACTTTTGGCCCATGAGCATTTGACCAGATATTACCTGCTGCTTAGCAATAAGTCCACGAATGAGCATGCCATTGTTTACTCTCTGCTTGTTTTGTAATTGCTCGGATGATCAGCTGTGGTTGAGGCACACAGCTGAGACGCAGTCCAGAGGGATAGATGTGCTTTAGACTGTTCAGTCAAGAGAGGCAACAGAACCAGGACACTAGAACCAGGACTAGAGAAGAGGTCAACAGTGTAGAAGTGTATTGACATGTGTGTTGTGCGCGCGTGCATCCGTGCATGAGTGTGCGAGAGAGAAGGAGAGAAAGAAAGAGAGAGAGAGAGAGAGAGAGAGAGAGAGAGAGAGAGAGAGAGAGAGAGAGAGAGAGAGAGAGAGAGAGAGAGAGAGAGAAAGAGACAGGGAGACAGAAGGAGCTGTCTGTCTTTTGTTCTACCTCTCTGTTTTGTCGAACAACAAGTTGCCTCAACATTCTTTCTCCTTTCTTCTCCACCCTCTCTTTGTCTCCCTTTGCCCCGTGCACACACGCTCTCTCTCTCTCTCCTGTCCTTCTCTCCCCTGTTCCCCCGATCTTCTGTTCTCCTACACATCCCTCTGTCCAGTCAGTGATAAGTGTCCTTGCTTATTTAGGGAAGGTCCCCTGGGTGCATCCTGGGCTAATGGCCTGTTAACAGTAGGAAACAGAGAAGGAAGTCAGCAGGAGAGATGGCGAGAGAAAAAAAGATCGGAGAGGAGATATGAGGTCAGGGATGAGTGCTTCACAAAAGACAAAATGGGTCTTTAACGGGCAAACACTGGGACAGTATTGCATGGTCTGAAAGACGACATGCCCAGTCACGGGTCGACCGTCCATCCGTCTTAAACAAATGTGCATAATTCAGGCTTCTGTTTGACCTAGATTTCAGTGGACAGCTGAAATGACAAGGGCTTGAATTAGATTGGGAATACTGTGGTTTCCTATCTGGCCGAGGTTTGCTTCGGACGGTGCATGGGTTGTTCTTTGAGACCTATGTTTGGGCTCGCTCTCCATACGTGTGCAGAGGGCTACTCCCGCAGTTCACCCAGAATCCCTGGGGAAGTTTCCAGTTCCGCCGACGTTAAATCGCTTAGGCCCCAAAATACCAGACAGCTGCCATGGGCAAAAACACACACACGCACACACACACATACATTTACAGAAAGACTTGCATAAGCACACAGACAGACACACACCACACACATATGCACACACACACTGCAATAGATCCAGCACTTTTCCACAGCCAGTGTCATATCAGTTCACAGGAAGACAATTAGTTGGCTAGCAGACGTGACCCGTCATTTTACTGGTGCGGAACACTTCCAAACACGAGTACAGCAAGAAAGAAAGATGACAGGCGAGTTGCAGAATAGCGACAGTACGGTCCATCTATCACAGTGCTTTCCTGGAGGCAAACAGCCATCCACAGGGAGAAGCAACATCATATATCAAAGCTATTTGCAGTCATTCAAACAACAGTGTTCTACGGTCTAAATTCTCATCGTATTTCAATATATTGGATGGGGTGTGTGTACTGTACTTCAACACATTTGATGGAAACACTATGGATACACCCATCGTTATGGTCCTAATTTAGGGTTAGGAAGACAGAGAAAGAGAGAGAGAGAGAGTGAGAGACGAGGGAGACTTCAGACAATAGGTTGTAATGTGGACAAGTACAGTATATGCAGCTGCAGTCATGAAGGCAGGGGAGAGGCAGAGAAACTCTACAGATGTGAACCTTGGCCAGGGTCAATGTTGATCTTTTATAGACAACAAATACAAATCCTTCAGGGCGACCTTCAGGTTGACCCCCAAACACACCCCAGGGGAGGGACACTGCCAGTAAAGCGGCCAGAGCAGGCACTGGGCCAGGGTTCAGCCGCAGGCTGCATGGTAAGGAGTAATACTGGGATTTGGGATGATCACATTCTGCACATGCAGCAGATCTGGATATGGTGCAACTATGAATCATTAGTGCTTATCTTTTAAGTGTCTTGGATTCCAGTGGATGTGTGTGTATGGTGTGGAAGTGGGTCAGGTATTGAAGAGTCGAAGTGGACTAGAGAGTGCATTTTGCAGTGTGTCGACCACGTGTCAGTGAAGATGCTGTGGCTGGTGTAGGATGAAAAGCTCGTAAAGGTGTAGAACTGTGAAGCTAGTAAGGGGATCAATGTGAGGGGTCAAAAGGTCAGGAAGATATTTCAACCCCTAGAGAAGGGACAGATGTGTTTTTACTGGTTTCACACTGACTGGTTTCACACCCAATAACTAGGATGTCAGCTTGCGGCTGCACAACAAAGCTAGACTAATAAAGACTGCTAACAACCTCTGCTTGTGTGTGTGTGTGTGTGTGTGTGTGTGAGGAAGGGGGAAGTTTTGTAGACTTCTCTGAAGATAACTGGATTATTAGTATTAGTGTTTTTCCAACTTCTTGACATTCATGTCGTAGCACATCTTAGAGCACAACATCTGGGATGGAAAAAGCAGACACCAATTACATAATCCCAGAAAGGCCACACAAACCCCAGAGAGAGACGTGCAGCAAGCATAGAGCCAGGAAAAAGAAGTTATGTGTTTGCCTTTTTTCCCGACTCAAGCACCGTACCACTGTGCTTCCAGCGCTGTGTGCCAGAATCTCAATCTCACTGCATTCTACAGGTTGTGTGTTTGTTGGGATGAAAACCCCCACAGACATTATATATCAACCTCAAGGATCCTTCACAACAAAGCAGATTGGATTGTGGGGTTGGGAGTCATTAGCCTTCAGGCCGAGATCCTTGTCAGCCTAAGTAAGGCTCTGTGTGGCTGTAGTCAGGTGTGTGTGTGGTTTTGCATGCAAAGCAGAGACAAAAGCGAAGGGTTGTGACATCTGCCAGGTGTCTGTTTGCATGCGCAACCGATGCCAAGCTGACTAGACGCGTGATTTAGACGTGAAAGAGCACAGACACGAAACACAACACGGGAATCAGGCGTGAGCAAAGAAAGCGAATAAGCTTTGATGAAAAAGATATTCCGTTCCATCGTTTCTGGAAGTATTTGGACTGATACCTGACGTCAAGGAGACGCGTTAGGAGACGAGCGAGGACTGGAGAGAGGTCCCCATCCCCTGCTCTCTCTCAATTATGCCTTCAGGCACACACTGTCCTGCAAACACCTCATTTACAGGTACTGAACACCAAAAATGTGTACGGAAGGAAACAATTTACACCTGAGGGACTGGAGTTCAAAATAGATACACGCATACAGTACACAGGTACAGTTAAACACAGAAAATAACCCACACGTGCATTCACAACCATAATCACCGGCCTTGTAAAAAAAACTCAATCTATGCTACTGTCTAATCTATATTATTTGCAGGTGTGTACCTGGATGCCTATGGAATGTTTGTTTTCGCTCTGAGCCGTCTCTAACTGCTTTGCATAAGTAGTGCAGCGAGAACTTGGTAAACTCAACAGAGGCTTGGTAAACAGTCCTCGGAGCTAGGGTGGGCTCTTGTCAGGGATAAAGACACATTCTTAAATGATAAACAATGCTCTCAGTCCAGCACTGGAAGGGCAACTCTGAGTCACGCTCTGACAAAATACAACAACTGGCCACAGGCCTCAGCCCCTGTAAACTCAGCGTGTTTACTCTGAGGGGGAAGCCGAGGATGAGACAGACTGTTTGTCCGCCCCGGGGTCGACGATACCATCCAGACATGACTCAACATAAAATACCGCCACGATGGAGTCATATTTCTGTCTGGAGGTGCTGTTCGGTGAGGTGTTCAGTGAGATGGGAACATGCCTGGGGCAGTTCATCGATACTCCCTGGGACGACGGAACGTCTTCCAGGGTCTGGAGAGATCGGATATGACACGCTGATCGATCCGATGACACTGCCAGAGCAGCTCATAAAACCTGACGATCATTTCGTTTTTTTGTAGTCCCATAAATCAGCCCTACTGGACTACAGAAAATACCAGGATACACCAGGCTCAGTTGGAGGAGAGTAAAACTGTCCCATGAACAGGAGAGTGTGTATCAACACTGGGTCAGTAACGACTGCAAGAAGACTCACGCAAACGCACACACAAATAAGTACGAACACACACACACACACACATGCATATATACACACACAACACACGAGACCCACACACAAACCCATTTGGACGTGGCCATTCCGTCGATGCCTGTGGTTCTTACACTTTGTCTGAGGAAATCCACAAAAATGCCCCATTTAAAATAGAAACGACTGGGAAAGTCCAGATTTGCGACTCGGAGCAAACAGCACGGCGAGCCACCGGGGGGAGTAAACGAGGAGGTGGACGAGGGCACAGGGTCGCATCTGCTCTGACCACGCACACCCACTGAGAGGTCTCTGTGAGGGTGTATCAGCCGAGCAGCGTGCAGGCCGGGCCAATACTGTCCAAGAACAATAGCCCTCATGTTTGGTGCAACCCAGAGCTTAGGCTGATGACGACAGTAATGTGTGACCAGGGCCTCCCATTCCAGTGCAGTCGCTTGATGTTTACCGTGGATGAATACCAGGCAAACCCACACGCTGTTGCTGTAAATCAGCGGAGAAAACAGACCGGAGCTAAAACAAACCAAACTGCTGCAAGTTTCACAAGCATAACATTGCGCAACATGTGTTCTGGTCAAAAGCTGTCCTTACATAGCAGCCATCAGTTTGACCGGGGCCGTCACATAATGAATATCCGGGGTGATTCATCTGGAAGTCTCTCCGCCAGTCCTGAGTGGCCTTCAATGGCGGAGTGGTTGCTCAGCAGAAACCCAGACAGCAACCGAAGGGGAAGACATAAAACAGGACTTCATTAATGTTGGAGCCCCAGTGAGGTGGGGGGATCTTTGGTGTGTGGGGGGGGGGGGGGGGGGGGGGGGGGGGGAGAGGAGGGGGTCTAATAACATTCCAGGACATCTGCACAGCTCAACTCATCGTCCAGCTGACTGTCCACAAACATACATTCATCATGACAACTGCAGTAAATCAGCTGTCCCCCAATAGAGTGCGTATTTTGTTGTGTGTGTCTGTGTGTACACTGTGTGTATATGTGTGTGTGTGTGTGTGTGTGTGTGCGTGCAAGTTGGGTGTGGGCGATCTAAAAACCTCAGATGGAGCAGTTGCCATGGAGAACAGTGTTGCACAGAAATATGACTTTGGGCCGTAGCAATAACAACCATCGCTAGATGACCTTCAACTCCACCCTGCATGGAATAAGACTTAGATTTCCCAGAGTGAGAGAGAGAGGCAAATACAGACAGAGACAGAATAACCAGAAACAGAATCCGAATCAGCTTTTGTTCGCCAAGTACGTTTTCACAAACAAGGAATTCACCATGGCAGGAAGGTGCACACGGCAAAGAGTTTTAAATATAAAATGTGGGACTGGAAGTGAGAGAGGAGACCAAGAAAGAAAGAGAGAGAGGAAGGAGTCTTGTTATCCTTGGAGCGGCAGAGGAAGAGAATGCGTAGAATGCTTGGAGAGGAGAGAGGGGCGTTCAGAGTCGACACTGTGCCAACCATCCGTGTGCTGCTGCTTCTCCGTGAAGCCTCCTTCCACATCCACCTCAGAAGATTTTCCACCTCTCGCAGCTGCAGCTTTCAACTCCACCGTTACATAATCCAAACCTCTACATCTGAGAGCTCCTCAAATCACCCTTGTCCAGCGAATTCCCCTCTCCCAGAATTTATGAAGCACGGACTTTAACAACCCAGAAGACGTGTGGATGTAGCGACTCATCATTCGCGTGTACCCTCCACGATTCATGACCTGACTCATTTGGCGTGACCGGGGTCATTTTCCGCCACCGTGACCTGGGCGTTATGTTTTTTTTTTTTCTCTGTCGCTCCGTTAATGATGTCTGATGTAATGGAATGTGAAGAAACCCAGCTGGGGAATGAAGGGGTGGATGAGGAGATGTCTCCACACCAAGTCAGACCATATGGCACAGTCACAGCACTCAGAGCTTGCCCAGCCAGGTCAGCTACCACAGGGTGGGTTGAAGACGCACATAGCACAGACGGATTATAAACACACTGTGAAAAACAGACAAGCTGTCCCCCGCAGTCTTTCAGCCCATTGGCTCATGTCCTTTTACGGATACCACGACCACTCTAACCCCCAGGCTGACAAATGATCACCCTCCATTCTGAGCTCTTCCTCCACTGCAGCTGTGTTTGTAATCAGCGTCTTCACCTCATCCCGACCGCGTCTGTTACCGGGACAGGCCTCTCGTTAGGTCAAACGGTCGTAGAGAGACTGAGGAGGTCCACAGGGTACTGTTTCAAACAGTGGGGGTAAAACGTGCACTTGACTAATAAACTACAAGCCTGTTTTACTGGTGTTAAGCTACAAGCACATTTTCCGAACCTCGTTTCATGCCCAGAATAGAGCAAAAACAAATCAAAATGTGTTAGTTTACGTTAGTGATAGCTCGTTTTGAGCTTCATCTACTTCAAGGCTCCTTAAACACTTTCCCTTACTTCATCTTTGGGGGAATTTAAAGATTCATAGCAGATCAACAATAACAAAAATCTGAGTGCTGTAGTAGACTTTGATCCAATTTTAACAAGTAGATATCTGTACAAACCAAGCTCCCCATTATGCTCAGATCATGTTGAGTTGTGAACCACAGAGACTTTCATTCTGGTACCGCCAAAGGACAACACTCGCAAAGATTTGGGAAGGAGCTGTCATTTCCTCCTCAGTGCTGACATCCAAGCATCTCTGTCCAGACTACAGGTACCTGTATAACCACTGTCCTGGTCCGGAATGGAACGTCATGTGTCGGGGCTGCTGTGAGTACGACGTGATCCGCTGCAAGTGCCCCATCCAGGGGACCCCGGTGGGCTACGCCGTGCCTTGCTGTCGCAACGCCATCAACGAGTGTGACCCCTGCATCATACACCCAGGTACCACTGCCGTTCTTCATCATGCGCCCAGGCAGCGCTGCTGTCGGGCCTAATGCATTTCCTGTCACAGATATCTGCCATCCATCAGCCAGACCGTGTCCCTCTTACGGAGGATCTTTCTAGAAGTCAGTGAAACATCTTTCACACTATGCTGTGTTTCTGTTTGACTTTACCTGTCTCCTCTTCCCCTCGTTGGCACAACTTCACTGAAACACCAGAGTTAGGAACAGCGGCTGGAGCCTTGATTCATGAGATGATCTGTGTGTGTGTAGGGTGTCTTTTATGTCTGCACATGTGTACAACACGCCTAAACACACACACAGACACACACACACACACTCCCAGACACCTGCATGCACAGGAAACCAATGTATATGCACCAACATAGATACACATCCTTACATCGCGGTGCACATTAAACGTTGTTTTTCCCAAACAGCTGGACACTTGCATGTTTTCATTTTATCGCTGAACAGAACAGCCGGTGTTCCTCATCAAATGCATTCCTGGACATGTGTTTTTACAGTACAGCTCTGAAGTATGTTCTTTCGCAACGAGAAACCCCAGGTAGATGCTGCGTGGACTGGTCATGGGATGTGTACCCAGATGCATGCTGTGGGGTTCATGGATCTCTTCACCGGCCTCAGGATGTCTGGCTCCAGTGACGAGCACTTACGCCAAAGTGAAAACCCATAGTAGCCCCAGAACTCCAGGCCTACAAGGGGAGGGGGAGGGGCATGTGGGGGCTGGTGGGGTGGGGTTCCCGTGCATTTCTATTTCAGGAAGCATAAATGTGTTTATGCTATTCTACTCTGGTGGAGGGGGAGCCTGATGACTTTACCAGGTAGTGTAGAGGTAGAGGGGCTACACTCACGACAAGGGAAACACTTGAGCGGTGACAGTGTGTGTGTGTGTGTGTGTAAGGGGGGGGGGGGGGGTACCAGTCAAACTCAGTGACTGAAAGAATCAAGTCTGAATGTATGGTGTGACCCCAATTATGTTCCACATGCTTCTCTTCCTCTCTCTTCCTCTCTCTTCCTCTCTCTTCCTCTCTCTTCCTCTCTCTCTTCCTCTCTCAGGTTGCAGCATATTTGAGAACTGTAAGAGCTGTAACAATGGGACCTGGGGCCCCAGAGATAACTTCTTTGTCAGTGGGAAGTATTGTGCTGAATGTCGACCTGGCTGGACCGGGGGGGACTGCCTAAGTGAGTGAACCCCTCTTCCCCCCTTCTCCCCCCTCCACCCCCCTCCTCCACCCTCCTCCCCTCATCCTCCTCCCTTATCCTCCCATATACCTCCAAGCACATATTCATCCTGTCCCCCCTGCACATCTCAACCCCCTTCCACCCCATTCCCTCCCTCCACCCTAAATCCGTATACAATACTTGCTTCTAAATGCAAATCTTGTGTGGCAGACAACAAATCACCAAAACAGGGGGTATGTGTCGACACAGGTGAAACCAAGCCAAATACCTCCTAGGCTTTTCTAACTGGTAGTTGAATCACAATACTGCAACTTACCAAATACTTGACTTGATTTTCACAATACAGTTTGATGACATGTCTGGATGCTTTTGTAATATGCAAATGAGAGTGTTTTGGGCATGAGATAAGAGTTTTCATCAGTTAGCAGGTAGTGATGATAAAAATGACCCGAGGCCTTGCAAACTATTTTTGTGTAACTGCTTTGGCAACTCAAATGTAATTACACAGCACAGCAGAACAAGTGGCAACAAACTGTAGTGAAAACATCTGTTTCAAATCAATGCTCTCAAGCACTTTCATCTGTGTGTGTGTGTGTGCGTGTGTTTGTAGAATGTGGAGGAGTCCTTCGTAAGCGCCAGGGTCACCTGGTTCTGGAAAGCTACCCCACCAATGCTCGCTGTGAGTGGACCATACAGGTAGACCAACTCTTCACCATTGAATTCAGGTGGGCAGTCAGAACCTGTCAGAACCTCTTCATAGTGCTTCTTATGGTGCTCTGTGACCCATACCGCAGTTGCATAGTGACATTAAAAACACCTTTACTGAACTTCAGACAAAACCCAGAGACAAAACCTTCATGTAGGACCCTGACTGACTTTGCTCTGCTAACAAAGACCATGCAACGGTAGATCGGAAGAGCTCCAGAAGACATGGAAAGACTTTGAAGTCTGTGCGAATGCTTTTAGCGTCGCTGCAAGAGAAAAAAAAGATTCCCTTCAACAATGTTCGGTCATATTCTCATACTTTCCTCTGACATGAAAGGAGCAGACGGGTACATTTAGTGTCCATCTGTAACAGTTATTAATAGCTGACCCGATCTAAACAAACTTCTCTTTCAGCCTCTCGTTTCTGTGAAAGAAACCACAGTTTGGAAACCACTTCTCATCTTGCGTTTAACTTTACGTTCCTTTAATATTTCATTATGTAGACGCCTTTGCTGATTTCTATATTTATTTTGTATTTACAAGCAAGCGTTTCTATGAGTGCTGTTTTAGTAATAGAAAGTCACAGTGTGAATGGTGTTCTGGGTTGGTGTGTTGACACGAACAGATACAATAGAACAAAATAATAATGACGATTTTTCCTTTCAAATAAAGCTCCACGTTAAACTTCATAACCATGACCGCTATAGGCAGCCTGTCCAAGTCCGTTCTTGGATGACAAATTAGTCTGCAAGTGCAGCTGAAAAGCACCTTCCCAGCCCAGTTTGGAGTCACAGAACGACATCACAGACTTATAGATAGAAACAGATTGATGAATCACCTCCTAAAGTGAAGAAATAAGGTTTAATTTCGCTTTAATGTCCTTTACAACTTGCCCGCTGCAGAAACAGTAACTGAAATCGTGCCTTTCCCTTAGTTTCATGTTGCTGTGCCGTGTTGCCTGTCAGTGGACTAATGGAAACTTATGAGTTTTGGCGTCTTACATTGAAGGCCTACTGCCATGGCAGTTTTGTATTTATTAGTTTGGCAGTGTCCCTATTCTTTATACGTATTACGATGATTCTCTCTGCTCACACACAACACACTCACTGGGTTACACCAACAACACACGCAACTGCCTACTACTCACTACCTCTCTAGTTCAGGCAACCCACTGCTCACATTAAGTCTCAACCCCCCTGTGAACAGAGAGAACTTTAAAGAAGCAGAGGTCTGGGTATCTCTCCAAAGCTAAGATATATGAAGTTGTACAGACGTTTTCCTTTCGTATCTCTAGCCAAAGATGTCAAGTCTGGCAACGACGATGAGAGCCAAGTGAGATTCTTTTTCTCCTCTTTGTTTTGCTGTGAAGAAGCTTACTCACACACGCTCGAACATATCCATGTCTGTTGGCTGTCTTTCTGTGGGATCCATCTGGCAACTACTCTTCTACTCCTCCCTCCCCCGCCCACCAAACCACACTGCTCGTTAATTAAAAAGATATATTTGAATAAGTGTCTCTCACCACTTATCCCACTCACTTCAGTTCTCATTAAAACAGGCCCCAAAGCCACTCCCGACCTTTCGTTTTCGAGATGACCCAACATAGATTAAGCCCTGTCAGAATTCCCACAGAGGAGGGCACGAAAACAGTTTACCTAAGCCACCCATTTGTAAGATTTGACTTGGCACTGTGTGTGTGTACAGCATAGATACATCATAAACCACCTTCAATCAAAACCAAGATGGGTCATTAGCGTTGTTCTACACAGCTATTTGGCTGGCAGACACTAATGAGGAGGAATGTGTTGAGACATTTATTGTCATAGATGATTCAGAATAGTTTACGGTAAATTGCGGTAGTGTTTAGTGACACGTCATAATACTCAGAAGTGTTTTTAGTATTTGATGGAAACTCATTGGAGTTTCCAACAAAAAGACGAATACCATAACAAGAATGAGGGATAACTGCAAACTTTAGACTCCAAAAGTTGAGGGTTTGGGAGGTCAACAAAGGTAGATTGTTTCGGTTGAAACATGGCTTGATATTATCATCTGTTTTCTATTGCTTGACTTGTGTGAACTCAACACTTTCACACATGTTAAGAATAATGATCAAATATGTTCCCTTTCTTGACCAGTGTGACTAAGGACCTTGTTGTAATGTAGAGTGTAATTGTTCCATTAACTCCATGCAGTATCAATTAGGTGCATGTTACCCATGACCAGTCTTAGATGTACTGTAGCTACGATTTCAGATGAATACCTTGATTTATTTTTTAAGGGCTCTGATTGCTTTCAAAATAAATGACAATAACATACACATACGTGCACACACACACACAAACACACACACAAACAGAATATAAAAAATTCAGGACATAAACAACTCTCACCTCCATTAAAGAGAACTGAATCGTGTTAAATGCCATCAACACTAAACGATGGCTTGATTTGGTGTCGTTAGCGGCCTGCCAGCTGGGTAGTGTAATCATGCCAGGGGTGAGGGTGCCAGCCAGTGCAGCGAATCAAATAAACCCTGGGTCTCTGGAAACACACACACCTACCAGGAGTCCTGACAACATTTAACATTCACAGTCAGCTTGGGAAATAACACGCACAGCCAGGTTACATCATGTTGACACCACATTAGTCTAGAGACCAGAACTCTGTAAATGGGTTTGATATGGAAAAATCAGGTCTACCACCGATATAAAAACATGTTTGTCTGCACGATAGAGACAGATGACAAAATGGAATAGACTGACACCAATGGCTGTCTTTTATGTAAGCAAAAAGCTCCAAATGGCTACTGTAAATAATTACCTTTAAAAATGTTATGACAGATACTTCGTCAAGTGTGTTCCCAGGCTTTCACTGAGTGAGAAATCCAAGTTTCCGAGTTTAAGCCTGGTGTGGAAAGCACACCACTCCACATCCTGCTCTCAGTACTTCAGTACTTTCAAATCGGTTGTGTGTCTTTTGATGCCCGGCCCGTTATAGTACGTTCAACCGGGGCTTCTCAAGGCTGCTTTGTTTGTATCATGTGACACGTCACGTGACACTGCTGCGTCCTGGTCCTCAGGTTCATGATGCTGAGTCTGGAGTTTGACCACTCCTGTCGCTATGACTACGTGGAGGTCCGGGATGGAGACAGCATCAACTCGCGTGTGATTGGTAGATTCTGTGGGAACAACAGGCCTGCTCCTATCCAGAGCTCCGGGAACTCGCTGCATGTCCTGTTTGTGTCAGACGGCTACAAGAACTTTGACGGCTTCTTCGCCACCTTCCAGGAGAGCTCAGGTACTGCAGGGTATCTGAGCGCTTTAACACTGAAGCAAACAGCAGCCTTTTTACTTTCTCTAGACTAACCACTTCGTCCAATCAAATAGTACTTACAGCTGAAGAGCTGTAAGTACTATTTATTTTCATCGCTATCATTCTTTAGTTTTATACAACACAAGTGATGCATAAGCTGTAGTGAGGTTACAGCATGTGTTTTGGTAGCTGTCGTGAGGTTAGCGAGGTTAGGAATTTTCCTGTGTCTGATATTTCTTCTTTTTTCCTCTGGTCTGCAGCTTGCAGCTCGTCGCCATGCCTACACGATGGTACTTGTATCCTGGACACGTCTTACTCCTTCCACTGTGCCTGTCTGGCTGGCTACACCGGGAGGAGGTGTGAGAATGGTGAGTTATAACACCATAACAGTACCCTGACAGTACCCCTACAGTAACTCTACAATACTCCTGCAGAACCCCTACAGTTCCCTTGCAGTACCATTACAGTACCACAGTACTCCTACAGTATCATTACAGTCCCATTACAGTACTCCTGCAACACAAGACCCACTGTGAAGCTCCTCACCTCTAATTACCAGACAATTATGAAAAGCTAATTGGTTGTTAGATTAGTCGGCAGGACGTGGAGGAGGAAAAATGTTAAACTGTGCAGCCTCTTTCCTCTTCCAGGGGAAAGCAACAAGAGTTGGTCTGTTTTCCGTGTCTTTAATGAAAGCCAACAAAGTGTATTTCTGCGGTTAGTAGAGAGACAGTCCTCCTAGTCTGCTGTGACACGCGGCAGAACAACATTTTTCTCCGAATTTGTTCTTTCACATGGACACAAAAGAGGATTTTGTAACTCAACTAGTGCATCATGATTCCACAGCTCGTACAGTTGGTACAGTCAGTACAGTACTGTGCTCCCCTCCACCCCTCCACCCAGGCTTGCCTGTTGTTGACTCCTCAGAGTCCTGTAGCTGAGTGAGCCACTGTCTCCGGGGAGAGATCTGTGGTTTGGCTGGGCTTCTCAGCAGCTGCCAATCCCACTGGTCATCGCCATGACCGGCCAAAACTGTTCAGATGCTGAGGTAGACACGTTTCCAATGTGGACAGATGGAGGATAAATCAAAATAGCCATCTGACAGTTTCATGACTTCATGAAATCACACCTCCCGGTTCCACTTTATGTTCGGACTGTAAAAACTGTGGAGAGACAGACTGATAGAGTGAGTAAGTGGTTATGAAGGAGAGAGAGGGAGAGTTGGGGATGGAGAATAGAGGGAAATAAAATGTAAGGTATACAGAAGGAAAGAGAGGATTATCAGGGGTGGGATGAGGTCATCGAAAATTGGATAAATAGGCCTACTTTTCAGTGTTCTAGAGAACGTTCTGAATTTGCTTTGTTTACGTTAAAAATACCTCTTGGACCCAGCTCTTAAGTGGACTCTCTTGGGCTCCATACAGGAGACCCCGACCCTGTCCTGCCACTCCACCCCACCACTTTATTTGGGTTGTCACCTGCCACCCACACCCTGCCAGAGACCTCCCTGGAGCGGGCGTGGGGGCGGGAGGGGAAAAGGGGGGAGGGAGGGGGGCCTGGTAAGCTCCAGGAGAGAACTGCGAGGCTGGAGTGACCTCGGTCCTCATCTCCGCCGCAAGGTCTTTTATTTAGGGACGTCTGGCCGGGGGCCTGTGTTTCCGTGGCCGCTACAACTCCCCGGGGCCTCTGCAAAAACAAGCTGGCAAAATGAGCATGTGCCGTCTTATTTTCAGGGCTATATCTAAGTCTATAAAACGACTGCAGAAACAAAACCTGGCTCTGTAATTCCGGCCAGCTTTTCCACTGAATTGAGGTGCTCATAAAAAGCAGGAATTTCATTCTGTACACTCTGTACATTCATCTGTCTTCCTGAAAGGAGCCCTCAGCTGCTTGGTTGCGTAGCTAGATTCAGGATCAGACTAATGTCTCATTAGGAACACAAGTGCACACTATTACCCAACCTTACCCTTGGCCAGTCAAGGAACTGGTACAAAATACTTGGCATCAGTTGCTTTTTATGTCTGCAATCATTTATCTATCATTTACTGTAAAAGTAAACTCAAGTTACGACCTATTCTCAGAATTTCAGAATATGCCAACATAATGTATTGGTTCCAAGTTCTCTTTGCACCATGATATAGTACAAACACAAGGTACTGCAGAATATGCATCTACTAAGTACCAAAGGTGTTGGCAGGCGGTAATGATAAGTTAATTAGCTTCATTACTCATAACATCCTCTGTTAGCATTCCTAAATAATTCCTAAATCCGACTCGCCCTGGAGTGTAGCGAGGCAAGTGGGGAAAAGTATAGGACAAGGGTGCATACAGACAGGCAGGCAGACAGACACACAGAAACATAGACAGACTGACAAACAGATGGCCTGAAACATAGACAGGCAGACAGCCAGGCAGACAGGCAGACAGGCAGACAGACAGGGGGAGGAAAGGGGTGAGACAATGGCCATCAGCTCCTGGGAAAGTCCACACATTGTTTTCCATATGACTCACAGAGGTCGAGCAAAGTTACATTTTCCACCTCTGAAATATCCAAGAGAATTCCCCGTCCCTGTGTGCGATGGAAAGGTGGAAAGGTTGGAGGAAAGCAGAGACAGTGGTTGTAGGGAGGGGTCCCTTGAAGGAGGTTCAGTTATCTGAACCACAGCCAAAGAGTGTGAGAGAGAGAGAGAGAGAGAGAGAGAGAGAGAGAGAGAGAGAGAGAGAGAGAGAGAGAGAGTGAGAGAGAGAGAGAGAGAGAGAGAGAGAGAGGCTGGGGCTTCACCCTGTACAGCTCTGCATCCTTACTTTGAGTGTGTTTGTGTGTGTGTGTGTGTGTGTATCTGTGTGTGTGTGCATTAGAAATAAAGAAGAAGAATCATATAACAGTCTGTAGTATTCCACCATATGCTGGTTGTGTGTATTGCTCCTCTCCTTACTGTAGATGTGATCCAATTCCGATGGCTGGCATGATGTGTGATTTGTGAATTGCAGCCTGTGTCTCACAGTTGGACATTGTCTGAACAATTACACACATGCTATTCCATTCTTCTCAGTACCAGTCCCAGGCCCAAGTTACCAACTACCCACATCATAAAAACAACTTTTATTACAGTGGAAAATTGAACAGTTTGACTAAAACTGGCAGTTTTTTTATTGGGTCTTTTCTATTTCTTCCTCAGTTACAGGCCATGTGTTAACATCGCCTTTTATTGAGTTCACACTTTTTCCAGTGCAGGTGAAATTACTCATCAATGAGGCAATAAGAAGTAAATAATGGTGAAGGCTTTCTAAAGAGGCCATTATGCTGAGGGATAATGAGCTGTGAACATGTCTGAGAGCCCTGAGGTAGTGGTGAGCCGAGGAAGGATGGACTAACTCCTGTCTGCTCGAGCTGTGTGGTCTTCTTCTGGGGAGCTGTGGTGAGCTGGGGTACAGTAGAGGAAGAACACGAGCAGAATGGTGTTTTTGGACGGCGTGAACTATTTACTGGTAACGGTTAATTAGTAACATGCTGGTTGAAGACGGCTCGTAAACACATCATGAGGTGTATGTGTGTGTATGTGTGTGTGTGTGTTTGTGTCCTCAGTGGTGGGATGCCGCCGGCCCCCTGTGCCCACCCACGGGTCCACCGAGGGGGTGTTCCATCACTCGGGGGCTCGTGTGGTGTTCCGCTGTGACCCCGGGTACGACCTCCGGGGAATTCGGAGCGCCGTGTGCCTTGCCGACGGCACCTGGAGCGCCCCTGCCCCAAACTGCGGTGAGACGCCCGGGGAGAGACGTGGAATCAGAGGAGACCACCGAGATTAGGGGAGAGATCAAAGATCATGGGAGGGATCCGAAGAGAGATCCAAGAGATTGGAGATCAGAGGCGAGATTAGAGATAAGAGGAGAGACCAGAGGAGAGATCAGACGATGACCACCGATTGGTTGATTTGATCACATAACATCACACACAAGAAGTCTAACTTCTACAACAGTTCCGTACCTCCTCTGCATGCTGTTTACCAGATATACATAGCCCATGGACAGTCTAGCTGTAGACTGGGCAGTACATCTAGTAGGTATTTATAACAGACTGTAACGTATCTGTCTCTGTTGTCCAGTGCCCACAGTGAAGTTTTGTGCTATCCCAGCCAAGCCAGCACACGGGGACCACTTCCTGGTTTATGGGCCCAACGACGTTCTCATCGCCCTGCAGTACCTGTGCTACCGACCCTACAAGCTGACAGGAACCCCTCAGAGAACATGCCTGCACAACAACACATGGAGCGGGACTCCACCCACTTGTGTTAAAGGTAGGACCCCTCTGGCATGGGATGCTTGGAAGTGGAGTTTCTGACAAAAGCACATTGTGGGAATGTGGTGAAAAGATCTCAGCCTTAGTGAAAAGGGTGACAACTGAACAGACTAGATTAGCATAATGAGCCACACTATAATGACTCATCACTAACTGGTCTGAGTTGATTATACTGTATCTATTGTTTCCATTCAGCGGCACTCTGAATTTCCGCTAACACATTTCTTCTCCTTTCAGTCAATAACACACTCGCTGAGCCTGACAAAGACAAAGGAAAAGGCACAGAAAAGGACAAAGAGAAAGTTCCAGAAACAGGCTCTGACAAAGACCCAGGACACCACACCGAAGAAAAGGAGGGAGGGAACCGAACGTCGGGTGAGGGAAGCGTGGGCCGTACAGACCCAGGGTCAGGCCACAGAAACAGCACCACAGCAGACGGCGAGGATAAATACATAGATACCAGTCTGGAGAGAGCCCCAGGGGGAGGCTGGGACAGAGAGGGTGGGGGTGAGGAAGAACCAGACAAAAACAGCAGAGTGGACGAAACCGAAACGGACGACAGCCTGAACGCAGTGGAGAGGAAAGACACGGAGGGCAAGCTTCCCCCAGAGACCCCCGCAGAAGAACACGAGACTCCAGAACCAGAGACAGGAAGAGATGCGGATCAGGAGATAACCACAGACGTCACCGAAATAGTGGTGTCCAGGGACAAGGGTCAAGGGGAGCGGGAGAGGAAAGGGGAGCAGACAGACGAGAGCGCACGCCCCGATCAGATAGGCCCCAACGACACCAAACAGAGGGGGGACACATTCGAGAGGTACTGGGAAACGTCTGAGATCACGTACGCCGATAACATCACCAAGCCGTTGGACACGAATGACGTCGAAAGTTCCGGCAACATCACAGAGACCAACTCCCTGATCGAGGAGACCGCGCTTCCCCCGAGGAGCAACACAAGTCATTACACGCCCTACAGGGCGGCAGGTCAGGACCTCGCCAAGCCCACAGAGAGGACAACAGGGAAAGACACCGCGGACAGCAACAGGGCCCAACCCATTGAGGACGTGGTGGTGGAAGAAGCCGACATCAAGACCAAAGAGAAGTCCGAGGAGGAGAAAGCGGAGAACCAGAGCTTCAGTGGTGAGTCGGAAGACCTATCCTCGCGCTGGCTGCTGAAACCCAAGCAGCAATAAACTGACCTTTCCTTCTTCTTTGCACTCTCTCTCTCTCCTTTTCTCTCTTTCTCTTTCTCTCTTTCTCTCTTTCTTTCTTTCTTTCTTTCTTTCTCTCTTTCTCTCTCTCTCTCTCCCTCTCTCTCCCTCTCTCTCTCTCTCTCTCTCTCTCTCTGTCTCTGTCTCTCTATCTTTCTGTCTCTCTCTGTCCACACCCCTTCCTTCAGATAAGGACTGTCCTCCCCTCCCCCGCCTCTACCATGGTTACCAGGAGCTGGTGCCGGGGTTGGTGCCAGAGACCGTGCAGTTCTTCTGTAACCATTCCTACGCCCTCAGCGGCGATACACGGCGAACATGCCAACCCAACGGCACGTGGAGTGGAGCCCAACCCCTCTGTGTGAGAGGTAGGTCAAGTGTGTGAGTGTGTGTGTTTGTGTGTCTCAGGATGTGTGCGCGCGTGTGATTGTGCATGTGTTTGTGTTTTCCGCTCATCCTAATTCCGTAAGGAGGGAAGAGTGTATCGCCCCTGCCAGTTTGTTTTTTTACCCCTCCACCCTGTCATTTGCCTAACCATTATCAGAACAGCTGTCTGACTGTAGGTGTTAATAGGCACTGTGTGTGTGTGTGTGTGTGTTTGTGCAGCCTGTCGAGAGCCAAAGGTTTCAGAGCTGGTGAGACAGCGAGTCCTCCCTCCCCAGGCTCCTTCAAGGTAGGTATAACGAGCACTGCTGGAGATCCAGTTACCAAGCACGCTGACGCATCTTCATCAGGAACATAAAACTGCCAGACAGAAGCGTATATCATCCCTCCATTAGTACTGTGCACGGTTATTTAAGTATGCTGTCACCAATCATATATCCAAAAAAAACATTCATTATGAAATGACTTACTGCCCTAGATCACCACCATCTCATAAAATATTGGAATATTTGAAAGCAAACATTAGAAATTCCCTTCTAGAGCTCCAAACCCCATACTATATCACTTTGACAGCCACTTTAGAATGTCAGACAAACTGTGTTTTCTTTCTCCAACCCTGAAAGACTACTCAGTCCAAATGACAATGATGATCAGTTCAATATGTGGCAGTTGATTGCTTATAAAGACATCCTTCGTCGTCTGTTCTCTCCCCTGTTAGGAAGACTCCCGTACACAAGCTCTACTCCTCAAAACTGGGAAAGCAGGCCCAGTCTCCTGGTCCCACGAAAGGTCCTCCAGTGCTATCCCAGCTGCCCCAAGGCTTCCACCACCTTTACACACACATAGAGTACGAGTGTGCCTCTCCATTCTACCACCACTCTGGAAGCGCACGGCGCACTTGCCTCAAGACCGGCAAGTGGAGTGGGCGTCATGTCTCCTGCTCACCAGGTGAGGGCGCCAGAGGACTGTTGTTGCCAGGTTTCTAAAGAAGGCCCTCGGAATTCACCCCTCAAACATACACCGAGAGAATAACCATCCTGCAACATCATTCTAATGAACTTTTTAACGTTTTTCTTTCCCTGCCCACCCTACTCCCAACTTGTCCCTGCCAACCCTTGATTTTCCACCAACTTCTCTCTCTCTCTCTCTCTCTCTCTCTCTCTCTCTCTCTCTCTCTCTCTCTCTCTCTCTCTCTCTCTCTCTCTCTCTCTCTCCCTGTCTCTCTCTCTCTCTTTCTCTCTGTCTTTCTTCCGGTCTTCCTCTCATTTCATCCCCTCCTTCTCCTAGTGTGTGGAAAGCACCCGACCTTTGATTCCCAGAAGCCGGATGGGGCCCAGTGGCCCTGGATGGCCGCCATCTACCGACGCTCCTCCAACGCACCGGGAGCCCCGCCCAAGGTGGACAAGACCGCCGGCCTGACGGGGTCACTGAAGAAGGGGTCCGGAGGTGGGGGTGGAGGGGCCCGGAGCGGGGCCGAGGACGAGGCCTCTGACTGGCAGCTGGTGTGCAGCGGCTCCCTGCTGAACCAGCGCAGCGTGGTGGTGGCGGCCCACTGCGTGACCGAGCTGGGAAAGCTGTACCCTCTGGACGCAGCCAAGTTGAAGGTGGTGATGGGAAAGAACTACCGCAGTGATGCCAGGGAGACCAAGGGCTTGCAGCACCTCAGGGTGAGTCAACAAGACCAGGTCCTGCTGGACCCGTCACTTGGAAGTAACAGTGTTTGAATTAGCGGTTTATTCTGTGTGTCTGACATGGGAAGGGGAAGGAATTTAGTTTCGAGTTACAGTAATTTGCTGCTGGACAGGTTTGCTCAATCACAGATTTGATTGAAACTGATCGTTTTGACGGAGGAAAAGTCAGCAGATCTCACTTGTTGGAAGTGTTTTGTTTTCTTCCATTCAATGCTGAAATCGTTCACTTTCGATTCGATTGAAAATTGAAAATATTTAACAGCTGTGTTTTTTTAGGGTTCATCAGTTTGTGTGTAACATCTCAGACTGTTCAGACATTCAAATGAAGCCAGTGTTCTGAATGTGACTGTGTGTGAGTCATCATGTTGCCGGGTAACAAGACAAACAGAGATGTTAAACAGAGTATGAATATTCCATCCGTCTGTTGGCACAGGATCACTCTCTGCCACCCTCTTTCTCTCTCTCTCCCACACTCTCTTTCCAGTTCTTGCTCCCCCTCCCTCTCTTTCTCTCTCTTCCTCCCTTTCTCTCACTCTCTCTCACTGTCCCTCTCACACAATCCCACCAACTCTTCTCTTCCTCCAGCTGGCCTCGCTCATCTCTCTTCATCTCACCCTCTCACCTCTTCTCCACCAGGTGGCGTCCATCTCCGTCCACCCGAACTACGACCCTCTGATCCTGGACTCGGACCTGGCAGTCATCAAGCTGCTGGACAAGGCTCGCATCGGGGAGCGTGTGCTGCCCCTCTGCCTACCCGACACCCAGGGGGGAGAGGTGATCTCCAGGCAGGGTCTGGTGACGGGCTGGGCCCCCACGCCGGACCCCCGTATCGGGGCTGAGGAGCAGGCCAGGGTGGGCGTGGTGCACCTGGCAGACGTGGTGCCCTGTGAGCAGCAGTATGCTCGTAACGGCGTGCCGGTCAGCGTCACGGACAACATGCTCTGCGGCCGCCAGAAGCCGGACTACAGCCCGTCGAACATCTGCCCCGCGGACACCGGGGGCATCCTCATCCTCCCCGCGCCCTCCGTCGACCCCGGCCACCATCAGGACCCCTCTCTCGGCAGCACCGGGGGGCGGGAGGAGGGGCGGGGGGGCTGGAGACTCCTGGGGCTGGTGAGCTTTGGGTATGACCAGGGAGAGTGTGACCCGGACCTCTTCACTGTGTACACACACATAGCCAACTTCAAAGACTGGATAGAGAGCAACATGAAATGAGAACAGCCCCACGGCCCCCCCACCCCCCCACCCCCCTTCCTGTCCTCTTTCTCGCCACACAACATCTCTCTTGTCTGTGTCCCTGCTTTTTTTTGGGGGGGGGGGGATCATTTTCTACTTCCCTTCCGTTTCTTTCTTTCCTTTCCTTCCTCCCCTTCCTCCTTCCCCTGTTATGTCATTCACTGCGAGTGTGACCGGTCAAAACAAGCAGTAACACTGGACTGCACAGTGCTATGACTGTAGGGGGCGCTAGCACAGAGGACTTTGACCACTTACCTCTTTTTCCTTAGCACAGACCGACAGTGTTCAGGTCCTACAAGGCCCTGCTTCAGACTTGAAAGCGACTACAAGGCCAGATTACACAGTCCGCTTGGCCAATTTGGTTTTCATTTGTATTCTTCGGTATGTACATATAGTGTAATGTATCATTCAGGCTCTTTATAAGACTCAAGGGATGTATATATTGTATAGAAAGGCAGCAAAGCTGTGATGTTTCGAATTAAATAGTTGAGGTTGTGTGTGGAGACAGTGGAATCTAGCTGTGATTATTCAAAAATGAGTGTCCAACCAATGGTAATTGTTAGCAGGAGAATATTATTAAGCTCTTTTGAGATGAGATAAGCGCTTGCCATGTAATTCAGGCGCACATTTCGTCTAAACTATTGACCCAGAGGAACCGTTTGAATGGGCCTTTATTCAGCTCTATATAATTACACACTGCATTCAAACCACCAAAGAGAAGACATTTTTCAAAATTATTCAGATGTTGGCTCGCCTCTTTTCTGTCTGTTTTGACCCTAATCAGCGGCAAGAATGATAATTGCCGTTTAGAGGACCGCAAGATGGCAGTATAAAAACACAGCCTGTATGTCCACGGATGGTGTGGAAGATGGGGCACTGATCAGATGGATCCCTCTCAATCTGGGGTTCTGAAGAGCCACACCAAACATCGCCTGCACTGACTCTAATACTGGTAGAACCTGCCACTCTACTGACTCTAATACTGTTAGAACCTGCCACTCTACTGACTCTAATACTGTTAGAACCTGCCACTCTACTGACTCTAATACTGTTAGATCCTGTCACTCTACTGACTCTAATAGTGTTAGAACCTGTCACTCTACTGACTCTAATACTGTTAGAACCTACCACTGCACTGACTCTTATATTGTAAGAACCTTCCACTCCACTGACTCTAATACTTTTACAACCTGCCACTGCACTGACTCTAATCCTGTTAGAACCCACCACTGACTCTACTGGTAGACACCAAAGAGAGGCAGAGAATGGCAATACAAAGTGTGGAGGAGCTCCTAAACCGATGCCTGACGTCGTGAGATCTGAAACTGACAGAAATAAGATAGGTAGAAATGAAATTTGCAAACATGAAACTGGGAGAGATGAAATCTCGAGCCTAATGAGCAAACCCGCGCCAGTCCTCCCGACCGGAGGAAGAGGAGCTTCCTTCCCTCGGAGAACAAAGAGCTCTTCTTCCTGGAGCTGCGTGGTGGTGAGAAGGAGAGGCCCCTCAAACACTGTGGAGGCAGGACGGGTCATCGTGAGGAAGCCCCCAGCAACACCACACCAGGAAGGAGGGGGGATCACGCCTGTGGGGAACCATACAGACCAGAGATCAAAGCACACAAGCAGAGGACGCATTGCATTTGAAATATTTGCATGTATATGTGTGTGTGTGTGTGTGTGTGTGTGTGTGTGTGTGTGTAAGAGGGGACTGTTTGTGTGTGTGTGTGTTTGTGTGTGTGTGACTGAGCGGAGGGTGGGTCTTCAATGCTCATCTGTGCATTGCTGTAAATCCCTTCCCCCACCCTGTTTTTCTTTGTGTTCCCTCAAAGTCTATCTATTGCTCACACACCCGCTCACGGAAACGTGCATGTCAACATGCAGTATGTCTTGTCTGAGAGATGTAGGGCTAGAACACGCTAATGCTCTATAGGAACACATATATAATATCGTATATAATAAAATTGTGCAGAATGGGATGTGAGATAAGTGACGTAAGATAATGCCACAATGCCAGAACCTCAATATCTTCTATTCTGACTGCCTCTCTGTTTTGCGTCCAACTGAGATGTTGTTTCTGCTGACGGTTCTGTCCAACCTTTTCAGATGAGGAGAGACTCATCTTTCAGATGAGGATATACTGTTCCCACACGGTCTTGGAACTCAAAGCTTTTTTGCCCCCTTCCTCATCCTGTTGACTGGAAATGGACAAGAGCTTCATTTAGGTCTGACATTCCCAGAGGAAAGAGCTTATCCACCTCAGCCGAGACCTGACTTGCTTCTCAGGACCCAGTTAGCTCACAGGCCATCCTCAATAGACCGGTGGCCAACACTCACCCAGAATCTGCCTAGCTGGGAACCAGGGAAATCCCCAGGGAAAAGCACCTGCCAACGCTGGGAAAGAGCATCTAGGAAAGCTGTATTCAGGGTTTGGTGGAGAGGGGCGAGGGCAGGGCACTTGACAGAAGACATGCATTTACACCGTCCACTTCCAGCCGTGTTTCCCACTCTCTTGTTCCCAGAAGCATCACAGATGTGGAGTTGTGTTGCGTGACCGTTGGTGTGGAGGAGAGCCATCCGCCTTGACTCACCCTGCCGGCCGCCACCGCCACCGCGGTCCTCCAAACTCCAGCTCGATCATTGGTCGATCCTGGGAGAGGGAGACAACCACACAAAGAGACCCGTCTAACGCCCTCCTCTCTCTTCCATTCTTTTTCTCTATCTCTCTCGTCTCTGTCTCTTTCTCCATTTCTCTCTCGCTACACCCTCTCCTTCTCTTGTCCCCTCTGCCCCCCCCCCGTCTCTCTCTCTCTACCTTTTCTCTCTTTCTTTCTTTCTTTTTCTCTCTCTCTCTCCCTCTCTCTCTCTCTCTCTACCATGTCATCACTTCAACAGAAGTATGGAGGGGCTCTCTCTCTCTACCTTTTCTCTCTTTCTTTCTTTCTCTCTCTCTCTCTTTCTCTCTCTCTCTCTCTCTCTCTCTCTCTCTCTCTCTCTCTACCATGTCATCACTTCAACAGAAGTATGGAGGGGCTCTCTCTCTCTACCTTTTCTCTCTTTCTTTCTTTCTCTCTCTCTCTCTCTCTCTCTCTCTCTCTCTCTCTCTCTCTCTCTCTCTCTACCATGTCATCACGTCAACAGCAGTATGGAGGGGCTGGCTTCGGATGTCCTCAGGCTTCAGCTGTGTCCATGGAGACCACATTTACGTCAACCTTCCAGGTGTTTATGTGTTTACCCCCTGATCCTCACCTCCACCCCTGCCCCCACCCGTCACCTCTCCTCTCTCAGATCCAAACCGCGTCCCCCCACCCCGCCCCCCGCCACCCCCAGGCCCCCGAACCGTCCAACCTTTTCCACCTCTCGCATACCGATGAGAGGCTTTGGGCAACCCATGAGAGCTCAAAAATTATTCGTTTTTTTCTCTTCCGGCACATAAACACATGCATGCGCATCTGCCAGAACACAAGCATGCTTATATGCACATACATGCAGACGTGCACACACATACATGCAAACACACATACTGTATACAGTCCCTAAAGAATTACTCGCACAACAATTTGCCGTATGAAAGACTGTGGGTTGTGTCACATCCCTCATCCTAGTGCAGGCCTCTGAGTGAGGGCACACAGGCTGAGGTGACAACGTGATGTATTACAGTTGCGTTTATTTGACTGCCACAGCAGGAGAAATCATGTAATGAACTCTGGTGGTTGCTGAGAGAGTGAGAGAGAGAGATAGGGGGAGAGAGAGAGACAGAAAGAGAGAAATAGAGAGAGCGAGCGAGCGAGGGGAAACACAAAAGAGAGGGGGTGTTTTGGGTGAGAAGCCTGGCTACCCTTACTAAAAAGACACTGATGGTTAAAGATATCACAGCAACAACTGCAAACAACTTCCTTTGTCACCCGGTGCTGGGCTTATCGTGTTATTGTTCCTACAGTAATCCCCTTCCCCCCCGGAGACACGGGGCCACATATACCGTTCGGTTCAGGGCCCCTCCCTCCCCGCCCCTCCGGATCTCGCCCTGGGACCCGCAAGCTTTATTACTCTGTAACGTAGCAGTGACAGACACCCAGGCCTGCTTATTGCTCCTCGGGGGCCAGCCGCTCTGGCCCAGGAATATGAGGCCCATTCTTAATGTTTATTTCATGACCAGGTCAGGCACACCTAGAATGTAGGAGTGTTCACCACTAATATACACACATGGATATACATTCACATACACACAAACCAACACATACAGACATATACACATGTACTATACGCTCACACAACCCCCACACACAGAAACACCCACACCGACACACAACCCCCCACACACACATAAAAAACATAATCATACATATATATATATATAAATAAAAAAAACAGCCAATCAAATCAGCACAGAACTGTGCCCCACCATCCCCCATAAAGCATCAAGACACGTCGCCCTCGTGATGCATGAAAGATGACTGATCCACAGCTGTGATCAGCTCAGCTGTAGCATGGCCACCCTGCTGGAAGGACGGCTTCCATACCCTGTGGGGGAGAGCATGGAATGTGTACAACTGTCGATACCTGCACGCCATGCAGGACTGGCAACGGCGTGCCATGACGCAGGTCTGGAGGCTGATGAGAGAAGAGGAGGTGAAGATAGAAGGAGAGGAGATGGAAGGACAGGAGATAGAAGGAGAGGAGATGGAAGGACAGGAGATAGAAGGAGAGGAGATGGAAGGACAGGAGATGGAAGGAGAGGAGATGGAAGGACAGGAGATAGAAGGAGAGGAGATGGAAGGACAGGAGATGGAAGGAGAGGAGATGGAAGGAGAGGAGATAGAAGGAGAGGAGATGGAAGGACAGGAGATAGAAGGAGAGGAGATGGAAGGACAGGAGATGGAAGGAGAGGAGAAGGAGAGTCCATCTCCATCCATCCGATGTCACAGTGAAAGACTCGGGGCTTGGAGAACATTCTGCATAGGTGCATGCTGGGACTGGTTAACAGGAGGCCACAAAACAAATAAGGGCTACTCAAATCACCTTAACTGGCATACTCTATACGAGTTTTGCTTGTGAAGAACACATGGAGTGGAATAATATTATGGCGCAGGTAAAATGGGGCAGATGAGACAGAAATAGAACAAGAAACAAATAGCTTAGTATAACATTAGCAGCCCAGGTAACAGAGATGCATCACTCCATGACAAAAACCCCACAGCCACAACACGGCAGAATGATTGGATTTTCCAGTCTGTTCTACACGATGGCTTCAATGTTACACATGTACTCTACACTGTGTTCCCATGCATTACCTAAGCACTGCAATGATTAACTTGTGTTAACATGTAACAAGCACTTAACCATTGCAATTTTGGTTATTCGGTAGGGTCATCTATGTTGTGGATAACACGCGGATACTATTCTAACACTCAACTTCCTAAACCCACACAACACAACCACAGCGATCATTTCCACGATAGACAAAACATGAATCCACAAGTTCTTGCGCAACAACAGCACGAGATGAACGGCACATTAACGACTACTTTCGCCAACCGTTACAACTCGAACTACAATACCCTGGCAATGAAAACAATCGTAAAACAAGATATTTTCCATTTTCAAACACTTGTTGTTTTGGTATGGGACATATGGGTGTGTTTTATAGCAAGCAGGGATTTGCCCTCATGCAAGCCCCGTAGGCACCATGGCCACATTTCAGCTTCACCTTTAAAATACAGAAACACAATTAAAAACATATCGAACGTGTTCAGGCCTGAGAGAAGCCATGCATACTGTAGACATATTCGTTTGTGGCTACGGTGTTACCAAATTAACGGCTTCTTGTCCTTTGGGTTCTTGTCAACCAACGGGAATCGTCATTCCTAAGAACGAGAGACAAAAGGGGGCTCAGGAGGGGAGGGGGAGTTGAAACTGCGAGGGTGCGAGGAAGCGGACTGAGGTGCAGCTCATTCAGTGGGATTGTTGCGAGTGAGCTCCACGGATTACTGTGACAGAAATCCGTCTGTTTGGTTTCAGGGCTACCCTCTCGCTCTCGCTCTGGAAGCTAGAAGGCTCGGCTCTTCAGTGGTTGAACATCTTTGAAGCAGATGCGACAGACTCCGCCAAGGCAGTAGAGAGACAGAAACTTATTCCCCCAGTGACTCCGTGTTTGTAAACAAAGGTGAGAAGCGCGTTTTGTTATTCCCTCACAGGACACATTGCCAGTGGTTAAGGAGATAAATATGATTGACGTTATAATAATATCCAGTACCTATAGTCTAATATTAAGAATACTTCATTATTTAATTATTATTCATAGAAGTCCAAAGGATATGGTTAATTACGCCAGTAAATCGCTGTAATTATGAACATTGCGTAGTTGTATCTACTGCTCTTGTTAATACCACTATTTTCTTTATTGGTTTGATACACCTTAATGATTTACAATTAGGCTATCATGTGGTTTAGTCGCTTATTTGGCTTTTGTGGTAAACTTCAGTTTATATTTTGGTTGTTCTACAATATCCTATCATATGGTAGGCTACTTATTTTATAGTGTAGTTTACTTCACCTTGCCAGTACAGGGTTGCAAAGTGTTAGAGTGTGCGCATCTAAAGAACAGCGCGTTGCACGTTACGCGTTAAACAGGTGCAAATGAAGAAGCTGAAAATTGACCCTCATCTGAAAAGAAAAAAAGAAAATTAAAAGATGCACGGATAACGTTGTATAGCTTTTGTGCATATGATAACTGTTTTATGTTTATGGCATTTCGTATTTGAGCAATTTATTTGATTTTCAGATGTGGCTCATTTTTGTAATGCAAGACGATTTCGGATCGCTTATTGAGTATCATGGCAAATCCCGTTAAACAATCCTCCCAAACGGCTCCACGGAAACTGGATGACCACAATTACGCCTGCCTGCGCAAGGTCCATGCTTCGTGGAGCTCTAACTGCGCTTTCTATAGGAGAAAAGGTTAAAGTTGATCAATACTTGGTTTCTTGATTTAAAATGTAGGCCTCCCGTTATTGTTACATAAGATATTTAGTAATCAATCAGAATCACGCAAGGAGGATATGTTTGCTTTGTCTTCAAAATGTTGCTAAATATATTACGTGTCGCTGTTTAGTCAGCTGTTTACCAGATAGAAATCGTTGGGAATTTTCACAGCAACTGTTAACTGAGTAGGCTACATCGATTTAAGCGTTCTTCTTATCTTGTGGGAGAAAGAAATTCCCCTCGGACCTGAGCAGGTGTCTTTAGAAGGATCGGGGAAATTCCATAATTGTTGAATTTGGAAAGTTAGGCTTGTTTGGATCAGACTTTAGACTTGTTTGGATCATAATTTTATATTATTAGATTTTGTTCAGAGCAGAGTCATTGAGGAAGGTTTAAACCTGAAACATTTAAAATTGGCATTTTAAAGTGAAGCAGAATGCTTTGTATGGAATGGGAAGTTAACGCTGAACATTCACCACCCATTATTTGAACCAATCGCTTCTTAGCCCTCCCTGTACTCCCCCCCCCCCCGCCCCCCCCCCCCCCCCCCACACACACACACACGGACACAGACACATGCACACACGCACATGCATAAACAAATTCACACTGACGTGTACAAACATGCATAGACACACACACACACACACACACACACACACACGCACACTTACATGCACACAAACACACAGACACAAATACACAAGCACACACACCATCACCATGGAAACATGCTCTATTGGCACTCTCACTTGATTGCATTCACATTACTCTTCGACTGTCACTCGACAACAACCCGAGGACATGTTTGAAGAAGCACATCAAACCCAGCTTGAGTGATGGTCAAATCCCGCTAAATGGGAAGGTCCCTTGGGCCCTCTAGGAATGTGTGATAGATGTATTTATGAGACATTATTGAAGGATATCTGGTGCTTCGAGTTTAGTGTGCAGGAAAGGGACACTAGCTGGCTGCAGCGTGTCCCTAGGGTGGGATAGGATGCAGTAAGGGTCGCCGTGTGTAATTGTTGAGAGAATATGTGCATGGAAGTGACCATGAAGCTAATGTGTTTTGCCCTGTGCCCACAGGCCTCTCCCCTAGACCACTGTAGTTTGCACTGCCTTACATGAATGAATACACTGCAGACATTCTGGAAGGGGGGGTTGGATGGGGCATGTATGCCACGCTCAAGTGCGCTGTGTGTCATGCATGTATGTATTGAACTGGACGGGGTTTGGTTTGTGTGTATAAGCATGTGTTTGCCTTGCAAAAGCTGACAGGCTTTTGCAGCCATAACAATACCACATGAATAGCACCACCATTTATTTACTTTGTCTCGTTAAGTATATCTATGTTGAGATATATTTTGTCTGCAGAATATTACAGGTAATTGTATTCGCAGTAAAGTCTGCGTTGTCCAGATAAGAACAGTGAGACCACTACCAATTTCAAATAATTTCAGTCTGAATATTACACAGAGAATCAGACTGTAGATGAACAACTTCTATATTTTCCTAGAAGTCTATTCTTTGGTTAATCTGGAGTCAGGTGGCTGAGTGGATAGAGCATCGGGCTAGTAATCTGAAGGTTGCCAGTTCGATTCCCGGCCGGTGCACATGACGTTGTGTCCTTGGGCAAGGCACTTCACCCTACTTGCCTCGGGGAGAATGTCCCTGTACTTACTGTAAGTCGCTCTGGATAAGAGCGTCTGCTTAATGACTAAATGTAAATGTAATGTAAATGTAATCTGAAGAAAGGATTTGGATTATTACATTTCATTACATTTATTCATTTAGCAGACACTTTTATCCAAAGCGACTTCCAAGAGAGAGCTTTACAAAGTGCATAGGTCACTGATCATAACAACAAGATAGCCACAAAAACATTGCAAGTAGCCAAAACATGAAGCACACATTGTGAACAACCAAAGTAAGTGCCAAAGGGAAGAACCATAAGAGCATGTAGTTAAACTAAGTTACAATTAAACAACATGAACCGCTATAAGTGCAATATGTGTGGATTATGACAGGATTATAGTTATGAGTTGCTGCAGGAAAGACATTACAAAGAAAAGACTGGTAACATCAGCCTTGTTGATCCTATCATGTCAGACCCTTACATGTACATTAAATGCTTTTACTAAATACACTCAAAAAAACTACAATTGCCAACAGCTATAGACATGTAAAACATAAAATTCATAAATTAAACACAGAATGGATTTAAGACAACATGCATCCCCCCCCCCACACACACACACATGCATATCAAAACACACATGGTCCTGTTAGGCCCTGGAGCATAGCTCATTTGAAGCTGGAATTGGAGCGAGCCAAAACCATATTTATCTGAATCTATTATTTTAAACATCTGTGAATGTATGTTAGTTTAATTAGGCTACATGTCAGTCAGGGCAAGGGCTATGTATGCTTTCAAATGTGTGTATGTATGTGTGTGTGTTTAAAAGGGTGGTTTCAGGGTCCAACTCACACATGTAGGGGGATTACTGTAAATGTACTCTGCTTACTGTATTGCTCTGAAGCACCGTCTGGAACTAGATTGTTTGCCATTCTCAGGCCTTATAATCTACCCCTGTGTCTCCTGTTTTCTCCATGAAAAAGGCTTACTCCCAACAACATCCAATTGCTTGGATGACAGTAGAATAGACTGAACTCAACGGGAGTAGATACTGGAGTAGTACCTGGTAAATTAGGAGAGACTGGGAAAGTCCGATGGTAACATAGATCACCAGAAGACCCACACTAGACAGCGTAGCAAACCTCATAGCAGTGAGTCCTACGGTCTCGGTATCTTCTGCTAGCAAACATGACATGTGTTTAGTACTTCAGAGACTGGCCATAGAGGAGACATGGGAACGAGCAGAGTTCTATACCACACATTGTAGCCCGAAGCTTTCCTGCTGGAAGGTAATTCCACACTAAAGAACTGGACGGAATGGAGAAGCTCTGAGAGAGTGAAGGCATTTCTGGTAAAAGACAACCTAACTGTTCCCTCTGAGAAATGAGAGAGAGATGAAGAGAGAGAGAGGAAGAGAGAGATGGAGAAAGAAAGAGAGGGAGAGAGAAAGAGATGCAGAGAGAAAGAGATGGAGAGATAGAGAAAGAGAGCGAGCGAGAGATAAAAGAACGAGAGAGAACGGGGCAAGGGAGAATGGTTAAACAGCCAGTGATCTATCACGTATTTTTGTGCGGGGAGTGGAGAGCAGTGGCACAGGGACGGTGGGAGGGCGAGGACGAGCGAGGGAGAGGTGGATGAGGAAGGACGGGATAGGGTAGAACCTCGACAGTAAGGGCACTGTTCCCTGCTGGGTGTTGCTCTCCCGGTTCTGGGCTCTGCCCACAAGGAGGGCGGGGGGGGGGGGGGGGGGGGGGGGCAGTGCCAGGCTGACAGCATCCTGGTTTAGCATCTGTTACCTGTCAGACCTCTCATTGCAGTCTCAATAGAGAAGAGGAGGAAATATAGAGGGAGGAGATGGAGAAAGAAATAGAGGATGGGGACAGAGAGAGAGAGAGAGAGAGAGAGAGAGAGAGAGGGGGGGGGACACAGAGAGAAATAGATAAAGAGAAATAGAAAGAAAGGTACTGGGTATCCACGTCATAACCCCCAGAAGGTTAGTGGCCGTGGGTGGGGGATTGTGATAGCGGAATGGGTTGAAAGAGAGACGAAAAACAAGGAAGAAAGGGACAGTAAAACTGGATGAAAGAGAGAGAGAGGAAGAGAGAAAGAGAGAGAAAAAGCAAGGGTACTGGGATACTGTAGGGAAAGTGAACTGGAGAACTCTGTGGGTTTGTGTGTGTGTGTGTCCTTTCATACAACTCCACTGTGGGCTCGCTGGCATTCTGTGGCATCTAGCGCTTGAGTAATCCTCCTGGGAACATACTGGCGCTGCCAAAGTGCCATCCAGATCCTTTTCTCTGTGCTCACCTCCCTCTTCCTCATCTATCCCTCAGTCCTTCCCTCTCCTCTCCCCTTTCCCCCAGACCCAGAGATCTCTACTACCCTCTTTAACGCTCTTGCCTCATCTTTTCTCCCCTCTCTTCTTCCCTAATCGGTTGTTCTTCCCCTCCTCTGCTTTCTGAGACTGGTCCTGGATGGTGTGAGGGAAGGATGCTCTCTTGGCTGTTGTCTCCCAGTGTATGGAAGCAACTCTACCAGACCCCCACGAACGCAGAGGCCCGAGTCCTTTTCCCATGGGCAGCACAAACAAAGCCCCCCCCAGCTCCCTCCCTTCCCTTCTGTGTGACTGCACCCAAACAGAAACCGCAGGCATTCACCACCAGCCCCCCGTCCTTCCACACACGGACGCCCTCCGATCTCCGCTGGCCATCATGTGAGAGCTTTCCTGCTCGTTTGAAGATACCTGGAATCAGCAATCAATGCCGGCAGTTGGAATATTGTCACAAAGCAGAGAGAGAGAGAGAGAGAGAGAGAGAGAGAGAGAGAGAGAGAGAGAGAGAGAGAGAGAGCAGACAGAGAAAAAAAGAGGGAAAAATCTGGTTTGCGTCCCATGTGTGGGTTACCGTCTGTTTGCTGTTCTGTCACGTTTCTTCTTAGTGGTTTAAGATTTGGTGATATAATAACCCCCCTGAGGTTCGCCTTCATGTCTGCCTGCTTAACGAGGAACTTATGGAGAATGAACCACAATATAGCTAACTATCCTTTAAAAATAGCCTGATAGCCCTATCATACAACTAAGCTGTTATGGTGGTTTATCTCTTTAAATTAGCCATAGGAGCAAAGTACAGAACGCAGAGAAAGGAAGGAAACACATACATATCTCTGTTCTGCTTTGTTTCTCTCCTTGAACACCCAAAGAAACTCTTGAAAAACAAGTTCCCAACCTTGATTAAATCTACCGGGTTAAATAAAGGTTAGATACTTGTTACCTTTACTTGACTTTTCAACAAGACTTTTGAGGTTGGGTCCTCTGGTCCAGAGCAGATTGTGAAGCCAGACAACTCAGGTACCGTGTGCGTGGTAGCTGACCGGGTTAACTGATGCCTGGGTGTGAACAAGCAGTTTGTTGGAATTTACATCTGCAAGAGTTGGCTATCTTTACAGCCTGCTCAAAAGTCATGGCCACGGTGGCCTTAGCAAAAGTTTAGCAGAACAAAAATTTGCACCAAATGTTTGACTCAGTTCAGCAATCCCCCTACTTTACAGACATGTTGTATTTAATCACCAGGCTTTAGTGGCCAATAGTTCTTTGCTTTGTCAATACTAAAGTGTGTTGTCCTGGAATTGTATTATGCAACTTACATATCCATTCCTCTCAACGATGGAGGTTCAGTATTAATATTTACATGTTGGGTGGGGGTTAGGGACGGGTTACAATCAGCATTCACAGAGTGTAGGTGCCCCTCTCTCTCATTCTTTCTCTCTCTCCCGCACTGTCTTCCTCTCTGTCTCTGTCTCTCTCTCTCTCACTCTCTTTCTCAACTACAAACCACCCACGATCCCCTTGGCACCCACTCTGGTGGAATTCAGGTCAGCGGGGGGAGTCACGAAAGGGCCCTCGGAGGGGATGATGAAGAGGAGGGGGAGGACAGGGAGGGAAGGAGAGGGAGGAGGTGCATGGGTTAGGTTCTGTTTGTTCCCTTTCTTGGCGTCAGAGTCCATGCCACCAAGAACAATCTCCCATTGTGGGAGAAACAAAAGAATCATAATTAAAGGGCCTTAAGTAATCATTAAAAACAAATGGAAGACCTCATCCGAACAACTGTCCCAATATGCGGCAGGTCAGATTTAGAGTGTCCATCAGTATTGGGGAAGGACTTTGTTTTCGGAAATACTCACACCACCAAACGTCTCTCCAATATAAACACACTTCTACTCACTTGAACTCGCTTTATCACCAAATGTCCAAGATTAGCACTAGGAAATATGTGTCCTAGTTCCACTGGCAAGTTCAGCATAAGGTGCTGACACATATTTCCATGTTGGGATAACATCGGGACAATCATTTGAATGCAGTTTGTCTGTACACTAATTATAATTACTACTATTGATACTGCCCATGGGTCTTGTCTTCAGAGATGGACTGTTCTGACATGACACTTTGTTGGAAGGAACAGAGTGGGCTAAATATGACACTCATAACCAGGCAAATTATGAAGCCCTTTGTCAATGACAGGAATTTGTAGTGAGAACGATCAGTCTCTCTCCGTAGTCAGCACACATTACTACTCTTCCTGTCCTTATTTTTAGTTCCCCAAATCCTCAATTTAGTGCCACAAGGGGGCTCGGAGGCAGGTTTGTGTGCTGTTTTGTTCAGCTCAGGGAAATCGGCCGGCATTAATGTCCCTCTTGAGTGTGTAAATAGGCCGGACTGTGGGAGCGCCGAGCAGAGCTGCCACTGGTCCGCTTAATCGCAGAAAGCTCCATCACTTTCAGACACTCCGGGAGCCAAAAGGGGACATGCATGAGAACTTCAGCACCCCAAAACAATGGCCGCACTTTGAAAGGTAACCTCAGCACCCCTGTGTTCAGCTCCCTCTCCTTCCGGGGTATCCCTCTCTGCCTACTCACGGCTGTCTCCCCCCCAGGATCCCAACGGCCCCTACCCACAACACAGTGCCCCTAATCCCCCCTCCCTCCCGAGGCCTCACCCCCTTGCTCTCCGTCCCTCAGCCTATCCCGAGCCTAGCTGATGGACCATACAGTCTGGTTTTCTTTACCTCGCTGCTTGTCAGGGGAACACACAACAATCCCCTTCATTGCCTGTTTATCAGCCCCCTTTTCAGAACCAAAAGAGGAGAAAGAGAGAGAGAAAGAAAGCGAGAGAGCAAGAGAGAGAGAGAGAGAGAGAGAGAGAGAGAGAGAGAGAGAGAGAGAGAGAGAGAGAGAGAGAGAGAGAGAAAGAAAGAAAGAAAGAAAAAAAAGAAGACAAAAAACGAGGAAACAATTAAAAACCCCTCTGAACCCTTTGCTAGCGTTTTCCCAGCCCTGGGGCCTGTGAACTAACTTGAAGGCCTCTAAAGTGGCCCATTATTCCAGCAGGGTTGGCGTGTTCCAAGGGCGGCCAGCCTCAATGGCCAGCCTTCACAGAGGGGGTTTTGTTTGGGCCTTCTTGGCTCACCACACCACTCACTGGTTAATTAGGAGCTGCTTTCATTTATCTATCTATCCATCCATCTGAGTATCTCTCCATCTGTCATACAGTAGCCCTAACTACTACTTCTCACAACTCACCTTGTTTCAACCATCCCCAGTCATTCACCAGACATGTTTTAAGATTTGCAGGTACATTACCAGAGGTGCAGTAGGACACTTTTAGAATGCACTTTGAAAGTTCACCCTGTTCAGTGTTGAGGGGTGATCTTGCAGTTTGAACAGCACTCAAGTTGGTTTGAGTGTCCAGTCTAAAGTTTGGATCCTCAAACAAATACACGTGACGTGAGGCTACAGGTTAATCAGTGAACCAGCAGAGAAGGATTGTTTGTTTATGAGACCCATCCAGGTGAAAGGGTCTTTGATAATCAGGTGTAGCAGCACTTACTAGGGTCATTCTTATGCTATATTGAATATGAAGACAGCTGTTATCTCTACTGGGCAACCCAACTTGTTTTGCAATATCAAAAGTTAAAAATAGATTCAGTCTCATTCTCCAATGTCAGTGCTGCCAGATTACTGTGCTCACAGCAGGAATCTAAAGTAATTGGATGCTTCCCAGGGATTTCTTCCTAGATACCTGACAAATTGTCTTCCTCATCAAAATTGCCCATTTTTATTTGCCGCACACTAGTAATGTAATCCGTGTAAATCCGCTCGATAAAAACAGATTATTTAAAAGATAATAAACGCGCAATCCACGGCAATTTAGACTAAAAATAAGTTTCATAACCAGATATGAATAATACAACACATGCAAGTTATGTCTGTTGTAAACTGGAGTCAGCAGGGAACAATACGTTTGGAGGAACAGTTCTATGCCACAATTTATTTAGTTCATTATTTTGTAAAAGAAAAAATATGATCCTATCAAATACATGTTCTTTTTGCACAACATGTTTAGCTGAACCAGGTTTGAAGCACAGACTATAGCCTTCATCTTATACAGCCTTCCAGGGCTGTGTGACCAATGACCAGGGGGAAATATTAGCATTGTTTGAGAAATTCTGCAGTGAATAATAACTTGGAAAAAAACTGTGATAGACTGATAACTAAGTAGCTGGTCTCATCACAGCCCAGCAGACAACAACAATATTCCGTACTCCTCTATGTACTTTTTCTGGGACAGACTCAGAGCCAACAAGAACCGTCTTGTTCTGAATAAACACCAGATGATGTGGTTCTGAAAGGACAGCGAACACAAGATACTTTCGTTCACTGTACAGACATTTAGTAATTCCGATGGGATATTGTCAGATAAAACATAATTTCTCTGGTGAATACGATTCTTGGCATTTAAACTAGCCTGTAGTAAAACTTTTTTTTTTTTTTACTGTCATTTGTGAACATTTTGTGTAATGTGTCGCCTGATAAGTTTGAGGAGATGAGTCTCTCTGCAGGGGACATTTCTTGGCTATGTTCCAAGGGGGACCTTTTCTTTCTAGAATCAGGGCCTTTATTAGTATGCTCTACACTTGTTTGCCTAGAAACCAGTTTAGTTCATTCAGATATGTGGCCACAGGATCTGTGCTGGGAATCTGTTTAGCCAATAGTACAGAAGACTATCTCATGAAGAGAAGAGACACTGTGTGCGTTTGTGTGTGTGTGTGTGTGCATGCATATGCTTGTGTGTCGTTGCATGAGAGAGAGAGAGACCGAGAGAGAGAGAGAGAGAGAGAGAGAGAAGAGAGAGAAAATACAAATGCCGTAACAAGAGAGAAAGAAAGAGAGAGATGAGAGTTGTAAAACAGGGAGAGAGAGAGAGAGAGAGTGAATAGCAGAGAGGTGTTGTAAAAGAGAGAGTATGATGTACTCTGAGGAGCTGGTGCTACACTGACAGATCCGTCACGCTCCCCTGGCTACACAACATTCTCCCAGTAGGTTGGCTGGCCTACACACCCACTCACCCAACACAGACACAGTGACAGACACTGCTACAATTACACAGCACCCTTAAAAAGAAAAGTGAAACTCCCTGTCACAGCCATTTCATAATACAAAGTTGCAGCAAGTATGGTCGTTGAGGAGAATAGTATATAGCAAGTCCATGGTTATGTTTGCTTGAGTTGTGTTTGCTGTTTAGTGAGACTCTTCAAAGGTGATAGATTCTGTGTTTTAGAGGAGAAGGAGACAAGTTCAGACTTTTGGACGTCTATATAGAGAAGACCAGCCGCTTCCAGTGGATGTGTCTGTGATGTCTGGGAAAAGTTCTGTTAAGCTCATTAAATGTAAGAGGCAGCCAACATATGGTGCAATGTGTGTTGTGTGTGTGTGCGTTTGTGTGATTGTGTGATTGTTTACATGCGCATCCGTGAGTAATGTATGTGTGTGTTTGCCTGTTTTTTAGTGCACAGTTATGTGAGACTGTGTTTAATTAGTGAGAGATCATCCATTTGACTTAGTTCTCTGGTTCTGGCCAACCCTGTGAAAGACTAGTACCTCCCCTCACTCCTCAAGACAGAATCCCATCTATGAGAAACCAAAGAGAGAGAAAGAGAAACAAATGGAGATAGAGAGATAGAAAGAGAAAGGACAAAGCAAGAAAGAGTATGAGAAAGACAAAAAGAGAGAAAGAGAAATGAGGGGGAAGCGAGAGAAAGAGACAGAGAGAAAATCATAGAGAGAGAGAGAGAGCGAGAGAGATGGAAACATAAGTTTACATCAGTAAGTGCGTCAGGTGAGTTAAGCGATGTATGAAACGTAAATTGTTTTCTAAGCGCTATAATCACATTTCACGGAGTAAGCCCCCAAACACAGATGTCAGTACCACCCACACCACCACCCTTACTTGTTCCCATCTCTATCCCCTTTGATCCATCCATTTTGTCTCTGCATCTATCTCTATCCTCTATCTCCACCCTACTCTTCCTCCCCCTCCCCCACCCTTTCTCCTCTCCTCTCTCCCTCTCTCATTCCAGCAGAGTGAACTAGTTGGGTGTAGTAGAGGATGTCGTAGAACTGGGTGGGGGAGTGGAGATGGATGAGGGGAGGAGGGGGGCTGCTTGGCTGATTTAATGAGCTCCCGTGGGGATCGGACTGAAGCTATCAAAACTCCTCTTCTCTCCACGCTTCTCCACGCCTCGTTTTAACTCGCCTCTCCTTTACACTTCACTCGCTCCACCCTTTCCCCTCCCCTCTCCTCCTCTCCGCCTTAATGCCAGCCCTGTTCAACTGATGTGCTGTGTTTAATGCGCTTTGTTCTTAATACTTTGGTATCAAATAGAGAGGTGAGATAAGGAATGAGAGAATGGATAAGAGAGTGAGAGGTGAATGGAGATAGAGAGAGACAGAGAGAGAGACAGAGATAAAGGAAAGGAGCCGTAGTGTTGGGCTCCAGGTCCCCCTGATAAGCCAGAGGGTGTGGGAGGTGTAGAAGAAGTCCTGTAGATCCCAGATTCTCCTCTTTCCTCTGCTGAACGCCTGTCTGCATCCCTTTTATCTCCTGGGTGGGATGAGGGCGGGGTGAAGAGGGGGGCCATGGTTACAGGCTGGATGGCTACCAGCCAGATCCCGATGCTGGCTTTGTAGGGCCCAACAAAAACTTCAACCTGACACTGGAATAGGATGATAATGGAGTGAAAGAGGAAGAAGCGTGAGATTCAGATAGAATGAGAGAGAGAAAGAGAAACAGAGAGAAAGAGCGAGAAAGAGAGAGAAAGAGAGAGAGAATCCTTAGGTGGGTTCAGTCCCCTCCAGTAACCTCTCAGCACCCACTTTCCCTCCTCTCTCTCCCTCCCACTCCCTCCTTCCATATATCCCCCCCCCCCTCTCTCTCTCTCTCTCTCTCTCTCTCTCTCTCTCTCTCTCTCTCTCTCTCTCTCTCTCTCTCTCTCTCTCTCTCTGCCACCCTGTCTCCATATTCTCAGAGTGAATGGGAATCGACCAGCTCTTCCTCTGACAAACACTCTAGAGCATAATAGGCTGTTAACACATAATTACAGTGGACCTGCTCACATCTGAGAGACGTATGCAGACAGCCACCATGGCCTTAGGGCTCCCTGGAGCCTCTCTAATCACTTGCTCATTACTGACACAAAGAGGAGGGCCAAACAATGAGACTCTCGCGGACCAGGAGGCTGAGGCGAGCTGGACGCTCCGGTCATGCATCGCCCAATGACGATGATGCTGGCTTGTGTTGTGTTTTTTACGCTAACAGGAAGTGATGGAGAATGCAGAGCAAGGGTTACAGTAGCATCCCATTGGGTCGGTCCATCCCTACACTGGGCCCTCTCAGGGAGGAGATTGGAATGCTTTTTGAGCATACTGTAAATACAGTATCACTGGGAATGTTTATCCCTGTGGTTTCCCCCTTTTCTCTACGACAAGTGGTTTGAAGGGTGTGCTGAATGCTTGTCTGTATCATTTGGCAGCAAACCCAATGGGGTTTTCTGGTTGTAATTACTGTGTGTGATCCGTTCCAACAGGAAATTTAAGTGTGTGTGTGTGTGTACGTGCTCATAGACACACTTTGTGAATCATTGTGTGTGTGGACCACCCTCAGTGAAGTGGACTGTCATCAAAAGGTCTGTGGCAGGACAGTTGCTTTTACATTTTACATTTACATTTTAGTCATTTAGCAGACGCTCTTATCCAGAGCGACTTACAGTAAGTACAGGGACATTCCCCCGAGGCAAGTAGGGTGAAGTGCCTTGCCCAAGGACACAACGTCAGTTTGCATGACCGGGAATCGAACTGGCAACCTTCGGATTACTAGCCCGACTCCCTCACCGCTCAGCCACCTGACTCCCTTTTACAACAGCGACTCCTTTAATCACTGCCAATCAAGAAGCAAGTATCTGTTGGCTGGCTGGCTGGCTGGCTTGCTGGCTGACTCACTGACTGACTGACTGACTAACTGATGGGCTGGCTGGCTGATTGACTGACTGAATGCGTGACTGTGTTACTGACCTTGGTGCTGAACACCAGTTCTAAAGTTTCAGATGGTCTGAGTGCTTGACTTACACAAACACATACCTACAAAATGAAACACATACACCTACAACTACACAACAAAAAACATACACCCACAGTCTAACACATGGATACAGACTATCACACACACACTCTCACACTCCATAGACAGATTTAGATATGTTTTATTAGTTTAAATGTGCCTCCTGTCTGTCAAAGACCAAGATTCTCACAACTTTCCAAACTATCAGCAGTCTGGTGTTAATTAAATTAATACAAAATGATTCTGTTTGTTTCTGTCTAATTCTATCTGGTTCTATCTGGCTCTATCTGGTTCGCTCTGATTCTTTCTGGTTCTATCTGGTACTCTCTGGTTCTCTCTGGTTCGGTCTGGTTCTGTCAAGTTCTGTCTGGTATAGAGCTCTCTGGAGACCATCACATGTCATGGTCATTCCCCAGAACTAGCTAAGACACAGTAACGGGGCTGCAGTCTAAGCCGTACATGGGTTCCAACTAGCTACATACACTGGATGCATTTACCCCAACTCCATTCGCGGAATACCTAATCGAGATTCGAGCATCAACAAAGTTTCCCTTTCTTCACTTGGCAGAATAAATCTTCCACTCTTTATGCGCGGTGCAACCTGAAGTAATTGCTGAGAGCTTCATTAGGGGGGGGGGCTTTTTCACAGCTCCCAGGCAGCCAGGCTGTGTGGTGTGATCCCTTCTCTTCCCACTGCATGGTAAGTGGCTGGTGGGGGAGGGGAGGGGGGGCAAGGGCCCCCCGAGGGGCCAGAGATATCCGGAGCCTGGCGCGGCTCCAGTTATCTCTACCTCACGGTGCATTGTGGGCCCCGGTCATGAGAACGGGTTAGAACCCCGTGGGAGTGCAGTGGGTAACTTCAGGTCCTTCACACCTCTCTCTCCCCCTCTCTCTCTCTCTCTTTCTCTCTCTTTCTCTCTTTCTCTCTCTGGGGCATCGCCTGCATTCCAACCAGGCAGGACCTGTGCAGACACATCGTCGTCAAGGAGTAACCTTCGTAAGATTGTGATTGTGAAGCAGATAACCGGGTCATTCCGGGATGCGTTACCTATCGGAGCATTCCCCATGCCGTGAGGGTGGGAAAGTGTTCGTGAAACTGTGCTGGGGTTTACAAACTGCGTAAAAGCTGTCTGTTGATTCTTTGGGTGTGTTTGATGGCTCTATTACTCTTTGGTCTTTGAGTTCATACTTCATTTGGTGAAAGTAAGGATTGAATGTGTCCACCGATTCAGATCTATCAAGCTTCACAGTCTCCGTTTGTGCGTGTGTGTGTGTATGAGTGTGTGTGAGTGTGTATTTGTGTGTGTACATGTGTGTGCGTTAGCAGCAGTGAGCTTCCTTTCTCCCTTCCTTACCCTTCCCTTTAAGCCGCGCTGCGTTGCTAGGACAACCTGGCTGGGGCCTGGTTGCATCGCGGTGGCTCTCAAAGCCAGCACTCAGGGAGCCTCCTCTCCCCGAGAAGGCAGCATAAAATCGGGATAATCGCCGTCGATTATGGGACACAATGGACTGCCGCTTCTCAAAGATTCATTCATCCCGGAAAAAGAGACCGTGGAGGGGGGAAGAGAAAGGGGCGCCCCGGCCTCTCCGCCGCTCTCCCACGGTGGGCACAGGCATGACATCAGCGGCCTGAATGGACTGGCATTCTGGACATCCCCGCGGTCCCCCTCCTGTACCCCGCGTACCCCTCACCCCCCCCACAGCCCACTCCCCCCCCCCCCCTCCTCCAACTGCCACCCCACCACCACCCCCACCCCCCCTCCACCCCTTTCGGGCCCCTGCCATTTGGACGTGGCGCTTGGCCCGGCGAGTTGGGGCCACCGCCACTGTTTGCGTGCGAGACAAAAGCCCCTCAGAGGGAAGGGAGAGGAAGCAGAGAGCTTCACATGGTCCTCGCCAAGAGTAGGGATGGCTGCCTCTGCCTCTGCCCTCCCCTCGAAGGCCCCTCATTTGGCTTAGACAGGGTGGTGTGACCCCCCAAAGCCCACCTCCCAAGAACCCCCTCTCCTCCACCACCCCCACCCTCTGCCAACCCTATTACAAACACACACACAACACTCACACGAACCCTAACACACACAAGCGGTCCCTGTCCTCTCCAGGGCGCTGTGTGAAAGAGTATGACATGTCAAGGGACTTGGGATGACTGATTTCTCATGATACAACCTCGGTTGTCAGTGATGGCATTCCTCTGGCTTTTGTTGTTCCTTTGGGCCGTTTGTTTGCAGAGGAAATAGCTTTCGAACACATTTCCTTAATGAGAAGAATGTGCTCGAAGTCCATACGTTGTCAAGCCCCATGGTGCTGACAGGCAGGAGAGACACTAGTTTGACGCCAGCGGATATGAAATGCCAGACTTTTGTGCTTTCGGTTTCGAGATTGAAAAGGAAAGATAAATCTATTTTCTTTTTGTTAGTGAGTCGATATTTCATTCCTTGTCACTGTCACAATGGATCAGACTCGAGCTGTTGTTTGATGGTTAAACTGGGCTCTTTTCATAAATGGAAATTACAAAGTGAATGAACACATATAATTCACTGCAATGATTTATAATGCTTCTATTCTTATAATCTGGATGATCTAGATTGAATGTATAGGATTAAGGTCATTGCCACTTTAATCTAACTATTCATTTGTGAATAGTTATATTGTGACTAGACTGTGACTTTGGACCTTTCCTGACCATGAGTTCAAACCTACTACACCAGTAATGGCTGTAGCACAGCCAATCACAGACTAGCAATTTTGTGAAAAAATACTGTAATAATTATTATTCTGATGATGGCAATAACATGCACAATAGCATGAAAGGCAGATAGTGGTTTTAAGAAGGTAAAACGCCTTTAAATTCATACATTTTTGTTCATAAACAAACAACACCCAGTCCATTGTAGGAGAAAAGCTGCACAGTGCCACAGCATGGCAATGCTGTGACATCATACCAAAGCATGAACACGTTCTCCACAAACCCTCCTGTCAGGATCACTCCCAGCCCCAACCCCCACCAATCACCCCCATCATCTGTCCATCCGCCTGTAGCCCCAACAACAGCCTTTCCATCACTAAGTCTTCAAAGTGGTCATGACGGACACAGTCTTTTACTGATCCGTCGACACGGGCAACCTAGAAAAACAGGCCGGAGGGCATCCATCAGCACACCTCAGCTGCGAGCTCCTCCACCCTCAGTGGAGAACGTCTGACACTGGAAACGTGCGTTCTGGGGGGGATTACCTCCTCTATGGAATGAAGAGACCCCCGGGGGGATTTTACTCTTAAACTCGGCCCGTTGACTCCTCCCTCCACCCCCGGTGTGGTGTGTAAGCATGTGTGTGTTTGTGAGGTTGTGTGTGTGTGGTTGTGTCTGTGAACGGTGGGATGACGAGGGCTCTCTGGCTGATGTGGCTGTGACCTGGGTGTTCTTCCTGGGTGGAGCCGACTTGCTGCTGAGTGAACGCTCAGAAGGAGCAGCGGGCCAACCGTGAGCGAGAGCAGAGTTTGAGTGAAGCCAGTCGAAACGATCGGAGGCTGGATCTAGTCTTTTTGACTTTGCTGGCGGTGATTGAGTCTCTGTGATTTGGCTGTTTGCTTGATCTGCCTGTTACAGTACTTCCTCTTTGCCAAAGACTGATGGTTTAGTAACTAAAGTACTATATGTACTGTGCATAGCCCTCACCTCTATCACACCTAAGATGAAGTAAGTGCCTGTCAACATAACTTATTGCTATTTTACTTGAATCCTTTTGATAGTTGTTGATTACGTTGTAGATAAATGATATGTAGTGATATGTTAAAGTTAACAGTAAGATATTGTTATGCACTTCTCGTGGTCACAGTTATACTTGTCCATACTTGCATATTGGCAAACGCCTTTGCGGAAGTATTTATGAGGTGAATAGTTAATGTAGATGCTTGCTCAGTCCATCATGTAGATGCTTGCTCAGTCATTGGCATTGCTCAGTCTTGCTCTGCCAGTCATACCATTTCTAAATGTGCTTCTCAAGTATCCCTCCTATTTACACTAATTTATATTGCCAAAAGGATTTGCTTGTGTGCCTTCACACGCATATGAACATGAGTGGCATCCCATTATTAAACCATAGGATACGATGTCGGCCCACCCTTTGCAGCTATAACGGCTTCAACTCTTCTAGGAAGGCTTTACACAAGGTTTAGGAGTGTGTTTATGGGAATTTTGGACCATTCTTCCAGAAGTGCATTTGTGAGGTCAGACAGATGTTGGACGAGACGGCCTGGCTCGCAGTCTCCGCTCGAATTCATGCCAAATGTGTTCTATCGGGTTAGGTCAGGACTCGAGGCCAGTCAAGTTCTTCCACACTAAACTCGCTCATCCATGTCTTTATGGCCCTTGCTTTGGGCACCTGAATTCAATGATTTAGATAGCTGAGTGAATACTTTTGGCAATATAGTGTAGTTGGTGTACACAATCTGCCATTATAAAACATCCATTGGTTCACTTGGATGAGGTGACGTCATTTTTCGCTGTGGTATGCTGACAGAGGTGGCAGAGAATTAGGGGTTCATGTGAAATATTCATGGTTCACTACACCTTAATATACGCTGTGCATGTCGCTATTAGAATTCACACATTTCACTGTAGCACTGGGGGTATTCAATTATTTATTCAAGTGATCTGCAATTGAATTAGTCTGGCAGTGTCCTCGGCTGAGATTAAGTGGTTTATGAGCCAATCCGATTAGAGAGTGAGAGAGAGTGTGGTGGCGGAGGGGGGTGGGTAGGATCTGAAGAAAGGGTGACGGAAGAGGAGAAAGAGAGAGACAGAGAGAGGGAGAAAGAGAGAGAAAGAGAGAGGGAGAAAGAGGGAGAGAGAGGGAGAAAGAGGGGGAGAGAAAGCACAGTGAAAATATAGGACTGGTGAGGACGCTCGAAGAGAGGAGCACGTCAGAGATAAATGGAAAATGAAGGAAGAGTGAAAAGAAAGTAGAGTAACGTGAAAAAGGAGGATCAGGGGAATGGGTTGAGAGAAAAAGGGGAGAAGAGAGAGAGAGAGAGAGAGAGAGAGAGAGAGAGAGAGAGAGAGAGAGAGAGAGAGGGAGAGAGAGAGAGAGATAGAGAGAGAGAGAGAGGAATACAGAAAAGGAGACAGAGCGAGAGAGTGAAGGATGCAGAGAGATCAGTCCCCTTAGGAACATCTCCAATTTTGACAGGTCCTGACACGTGTCAACACTAGTGATAGACCAGGATGGTTGCATCTGCTGTGCTCTTTGCAGCATTCCTATATACTGGCATGAAGGCGACATACGTATACCTAAAATAAGACTGCAATTTGTCATTCATTTCCTGAAAGTTTTTTTGGGGCTTATTTTTAGAGCCATCTATCATTGATATGCAGTGTTAGAGCAGAGCCATTCACTGTTAATCACAGCAAGTCATTTCCTGCCTCCTTGACGTCTCCACGTACACCCCGCCGCCCCTCCCCCCATGTGCTTAAAATAGAAGAAAAATAGAAAGAAATTAAATAGAAATGAAATTCAATTAACAACATTCATAGATTAACTGAAATCGGATGAAGTCGAAATAGTCTATTTTTGATCTCCATTTAATGAATAGAGGCTGTTCTCGGACATCCTGGAGGGGTGTTGTCATGGTAGCGTGAGGATGACTAATGCTAGTCTGTGCATGGTGTTAACATGTACTCCCTCCCGATTGGTGGCAAGGTGATGGGGAGGAGTGGGATCTCCATCTGTGTGCCTGGAAGCAGGCCAGGTGCTCATTCTCTAGAACCATGACAGAATCATCATTAGAAAGGATGTGTGTGTGCGTGTGTCGCGTGCGTTGGAGAGTTTGCATGTTTTCTTCCATCATTACATATTTTGATCTTGCTGAAGACGTTCCTTAATGAGTGTGTTTGTATGTGCGTGGGTTGTGTGTGTGTGTATGTGTTCGTCCTGCGAGCAGTTGCAGAGCTGTTGAGTAACAACACAGAGCCCATGAATGCTGGTTGTGGATAGAGTCTCCCAATGCGCCTAGCTCCTTTTCCTCTTGTTCTCTCTCCTCTTTTCTCCACTGTTCTGAAAGATCCAAAGTCATAATGGATCTATTAAGTCATTTAACTGAATACTAACTAATGCTGACTTTCAAGAGGCCCTGGCACCCCTTGTGTATGTGTGTGTGTGTGTGTGTGCGTGTGTGCGTGTGTGACCGTGCTGCTTCAGTCCAAGGGGGTGGTACTGAAGGTCAGAGTCTTTTGAAACTTTGTTTCCTCTTTCACACCCTCTTCATCCTCCATTCATTCTCATTCAATGAACCGAGCTGCCTTGAAAAGCAACAGAGCAGACAATTTCACATCTCACAACAATTGATGGAGGAGTATAGAGGGTTAGAACACTTGTCTTCAGATCGAAAGGTTGCAGGTTCAAATCTGCCTCTGTACTGTCGCTTTGTTTAGTGTGTGCTTAATATAATAATTGAAATGAAGCACAGAAAATGTTTCCCCTTTGAATGCAGTAAACCAGAAATGATTTAGGATTTGCTTGGTTACTTCTTGGGAAGTGCAGAGGAAGTACATTTGGATCCCCTTATAGTAATGGAGCACATGTGAATCACCTAGTACATGCAGTGCACAGCCAGTAGCACTTGTTCTGTCATGCCTGTTTGACTGCAAGCTGAAAGACAGACACATTCTTCTGTCTAAGACCTCATAAGGCTTGTGCTTCTGCTATGCTGTCAGATATTATAAGCACAAAGCAACATAACAACGGCAGGGTTTACGCCAGAGAGAAAAGTGTAGGGAGACAAGTCAAACAACCTCTCTGTCTGCCTCGCTTTTGCAATTCCCCAATCTTCCTTCCCTCCCTCCATCTGTTTCTTTTCTTTCTCCATTCCTCCTCCATTCTTTCTACATTTCCTGTGGTATTATGTTTGTGTGTGTGTGTGTGTGTGTCACCCACAAGGAGCAGTCTCATCAGGAAGTTAATTTAAGAAATGCATTGAAAAATGACACGTCACAAACCGCTGAACTAAAACAGAAGGGAACAACGATAGTTAGTTATTGTTCAGGACATGTATGTCTACTCCACCCAAATGCATGATTCTTTGTCTGAAACATAGGAGAATTGTCTATAGTATCTCCAGTGGTCTTGATCTAGTTGTTTCCTGTACAGATTATGTTCTCTTTGTATTTAGAGAGATATCTTTAACTTTTAGATATGACATTAATGACATTTAAATCCAGCCTTTAGATTTAAGTCTCTAAAAGGTGTATTTATTTTAATTTGTTCAAGCTCCTAACTGGACTGCAGGATTTAGAAGCAAAGGGCCTTCATCTGGCCTGTGAGGGGTGCAGAAACTGCTTTAAAATCCTACACAGCTAAATTGTTTAATGTAACCTCCCTTTTATGTAACTGCATTGTGTTGTACTGTACTTTGTGTGCTGTTCAGTGACAATAAAGTTTAATCTAATCTAATCTACATTGTGTGGTGAAACAGCTTTTCATGAGCAATGTAGTTGCAAAGCTTAATAGCCCAAAAAAGATTCACTTATGGCTGGGGAATGTATCAGTCAGTCATGTGCAGACATGATCTAAGGTATTGACAGTATGGTCTCACATGGTCCGACAGGAGGGCATGATGTCTGTGCAAACAGAACTTTGTTTTCAAATACATGTCACCAAGGCCGGATTAACCATTAGGGCAACTGGGAACTTGCCCAGGGGCACATGACATCTAAGGGGCCCTGGACAATGTCAACTAAAATGTTATATCACTTTATGAACGCAGTCCTAACTTTCCTTAATGTGAGTACTTTATTGCAACTCATTCGATCAAAATATTATGTTACATCACGTCAAAAACAGTGTTTGTGTAGTCTAGTAGCCAGTGCCGTCGCTCCCATAACGCGCACTACGCGCTGTGCGTAGGGAACCAACTCCTGAGGGGGCACCAAAAATTAGCCAACTGTGTGTTTTAGAGTTTTCATTTTACGTAAGTCAGTTAAGTCAACATATTGTCTTTTATCACTACTTACACAATGTTGACATCTTTCAGATATGGTGTGGTGGTGTATTATGTAATTCAAGTCCATAGATTTGGCTTACATGAGATGAAAGGTTATGTGGTTGAAAGTATGCTATATGGATGTAATAATCTTCTTCCTGTCTCTCTCTCTCTCTCCTTCCTCTCTCTGTCTCTGCAGTTCCAACAATATGCCTAAGCAAGTGGAGGTGAGGATGCACGAGAGCCACCTGGAGCCTATCGAGGCCAGGCCCAGGTCCAAGTGTGCCAACCTCTGCTCCAAGTTGTTCAAGAACTTGCTGCTCACGCTCACCGTGCTCGGTCAGTTGTCCGTCGACCTCTTATCAGCGGTCACAACATTGTCTCTCCTCATCTCTTTCTCCTCTTCTCTTTTCTTGTCATCTCCTCTCTTCCGTTTTCTTTTTTTCTCTTCTCCTCTCCTCTTTTCTGTCCCCTTCTCTTACATTAAGTCATTTTAGTCATCTTAATTATCTTATCCTTTCCTGTCCCTGATCTTTAACCCTGTAATACACCCCGCAATATCTCCCAGAAATATACACAGCTCTAATTGGGAAGTCTCATAGCTGGCAAGTCGAACGCAGGCACTTACCACAGAAGAAGAGGTTCAAAGGGCTGTCTAAATGTTCTTTTTGATGTAACTGATCAGCTCCAATGAGAACAGCTGCCATTTGTGCTGCCGTAGTCTGAACACCTGGTGCCAGTAGGCCCTGACCTTCCCCAGCCCTGGAGCACCTGGCGCCCTCTCGCTGACACCCATCTGCATCTGCCCCATGGGCAGGAAGACTCGCATTAGCTGGAAGATTGTGGTGTTTGTGTGTTGTGGGTGGGGGTGGTAGGAGAGGAGAGAATGCATGACTCAATACCCCTGACAACGTACATTATGTGTTACATACAGTATTGTACATGGGCAGCTCAGCTGTGGATTTCTGTGTGTCTTTATTTGGGGGGGCGACGCCACGGAGAGAGATGAGGGCTGGTGGTGACAGGATGAAGTCAGGGAGGGGGGCATGAGGGTTGGTGGCAGGATGCTGGGGAGAGGGGGAGAGGGTGTAGGGGGAGAGAGGACTGCCCAGGGATCGCGAGGCAGGAACAAGCATGGTGTGAAGCTGGAGCTTTGTGGAGGAATACCCAAAGAAGAGCACAACAAATATGCATGAGGAAGATGCAAAGAGTTGGACTCCAGCGGGTGTTGTTCAGCAGCCTCATCATGCTCTGGGATCCCTGGCAGCTGTGTGGTAGCAGAGGAAGTACAGCCTCCAGGGGGGTCAGAGGGGGTTTCAGGGGCCAGAGCCTCGCTGTGTCTGGCTCGTCACAAAGACAGACCACAGGGCCAGTGTGCAGACATGGCTGCAGGGGGGCTGGAGCAAACAGGGGTCAGATCTGTTTACGGGCCCGAGGGAGTCCAGGGGGAGGAGGGCCAGGGTCAGGGCAGGGCAGGGATAGGGGTAGGTTGATTCTGTGGTCTTTCCTCCCAACTCCAAATATCTCTTTCCAGGATATTTGGAGTTGGGATCCAGTCAATGAGTAGAATTGACATAAAGTGAAGATGAGGTGAAAGGTCTAGTTGATAGTAATTAAAACGTCACTTTTTGCCTACCAAGGTAAGCCAGGTAAGGTTAAGAATAGCATTGAGGTTTGCGGGGGACTTTTTTCCGGAACTCTCATTTCTTATAAGTGGGAAGAGATGACATATTTTATCTGACTCTTTCCTAGGAAACCTGCTGTTTTCCCATAGAGAATAGCGATCCTTTGATATTTTTAGGTTAGATTTTATGTGGAGTTGTCTCTCTGTGTCTCCCTCTCTCTCCCTCTTTATATCTCTCTTCAAAGAGATCTGTGCTAATCCTCCACAAGCTTCTTCCTCACACCATGTTCCTGTGTATATCCCCTCCCACTGTCATCTAAGCATCAGCAGGCTTCCCCAACCCCAGTCTGCTGGATTCATTAATAAGCCACAAAGCATCACAAACGATTGGCTTAAGGAGGGAAAACGTTTGCTTTATTTATTCATCATCCCATGAACCATTTTCCACAGCAACTACTTGCTTAAGACTAATTGTCATTTTCTGCAAATGTCCTCTGGGTGTGAGAATGACGTCCTAAACAGATTGTTCTCTTTACAAAGATTTTTGTGGTGGGCATGTTTTCCTTTCCCCAATCTAAAAAGAACAACCTCAAGTGGTCCAAAATGATTCCTTCTCTCTGAATGTTCCGATGTGTATGTCTGTCGTATTCTACATTGTTTGAGGTGCCGACTCCCCTTCCTTTTAGGTATTTTAGATATTTCACAAACTGAGTTCTGTTATTTTGGTTCCTCTGATCCTTCCCCCTCTCCCTCACGCTCACCACCCCCCCCCCCCCTCTCTCTCTCTCTCTCTCCAGGTGTGATTCTGGGGGCTGTGTCTGGGATGCTGCTTCGTGTCGCCTCTCCCATCCACCCGGACATCGTCATGGTGATTGCCTTCCCTGGAGACATACTGATGAGGATGCTGAAGATGTTGATTCTCCCTCTGATCATCTCCAGTTTAATCACAGGTACCCAGCTGGGCCCCACATTCTCACAGCAATACATAGATGTATCTGGACTATGGAACCTAGAGGAGATATTATGATTCACAGATTATTTTTTCTCCAAAGTGGCCTTATCAGATGGGCACATCCAAGCGTGAACCAATATTGTCACAGTTACTCAGTAATGTAATGATCAATGTTTGTGTGTGATAATATCTGCTGCAAACAGTATTTACACCAAACACACAAACACACCCCTTCCCATCATCCCACAAGCAGAAAGGAAGCGGTGAATGTTAACCGATGCTTGATGTGGCAGGTCTGGCTGGTTTGGACGCCAAGTCCAGCGGTCGCCTGGGCACCAGGGCTATGGTCTACTACATGTCCACCACCATCATCGCTGCTGTGCTGGGGGTCATCCTAGTCCTGATTATTCACCCTGGCGACCCTAAGCTGAAGGAGAAGCTGGGAGAGGGACACAAGAACGACGATGTCTCCAGCCTGGATGCCTTCTTCGACCTCATCAGGAACCTGTTCCCAGAGAACCTTGTCCAGGCTTGCTTCCAGCAGGTAAGGAGTCCTGTTCCATACCTTCGGAAGCTCCCGTTAATACTGTAGCTGGTGTCAAAATACCACCTGACTGTTAGACCCGGTCCCAGTATGGAGGATGTTCATTTAGAATGCAGTGCTAATTAGCTACTACAATTTTCTCTCACCTGTAATTACAGCTAACAGCTTCACTCTGCCCCAACCTCCCAACTCTGAACACAGATGAAGCACTCTCTCTCTCTCTCTCTCTCTCTCTCTCTCTCCTTCATCACTCTATGTTTTCAATGTGTTTTTAGGGACACCATTCATAATATCTTCCTGAATCGGAATTGGGTATAATTCGAAGACATTCTAAGACAACCTACATCTTACAATATTTTCACTAATTGTGAGTTGTGTTGTCGTCTCTCAGATCCAAACGGTGACTAAGAAGGTGGAGAAGGTCATTGTGGAGGACGTCAACGCCACCACTACTGTGGAGGGTCTGCTGGCTAACATCACCAAGGAACCAGAGTTCATCATCAAGAAAACTCTGCAGTTCAAGAGTGGCATGAACGTCTTAGGTAGGCTGGTTGGCTTGTAGGCTGGGAGGATGAAGGCTGATATGCAGGTAGGCTGATAGAGTTGGTATGCTGGTAGGCTGGTGGGCTGTTAGATTGGTATGTGGGTAGGTTGGTAGGCTGAAAGGCTGGTAGATTGGGTAGGTTGGTGGGCTGGTAGAAGGGACGAGGTTCAGGACGAGGTGGTTGTCCGTCAGGAAGTTGGTGGAAGCATGCAGTATGTCCTGAGTGCTGCTGCATGCAGAAACTCTGTCCTCAGACATGTCAGTGCACTTTGCTCTGTCGACATTTTACATGAATTCCCTTTCTACGCTTTTCTCCTTGTCGTATTAGTCCGATTGACCTATTTGGATAACGCTTATCGTAACCTTTGATTTAACCTAGAATCAGGGCCATCCTCCTCTCTGATGGAGTCTGATTGTGTGATTGTCAGGTCTTATTGGATTCTTCATTGCCTTCGGTATCTGCATGGGGAAGATGGGCGAGAGAGCCAAGCTGATGCTGGAGTTCTTCAACATCCTCAACGAGATAGTGATGAAGATCGTCATCATGATCATGTGGTCAGTAAAAGATATCCCCTGGACACCTTCACTCTATAAATATGGACTTCAGTGAGCCACCAAATGTCTCATATAGATCGACGGATTCAAGTTTTCATGAATGTTATAGGAAATACCAAGAGGTCACTCATTTGAAAATGAGAAACTCAGAGCGAGTTTTTAGTACGGATATCTGAGCCTCTCTTCTCCCCTCTTCCCCAGGTACTCTCCCTTCGGTATCGCCTGTCTGATCTGTGGCAAGATCATCTCCATTGACGACCTAGAGACGGTGGCAAGGCAGCTGGGCATGTACATGGTGACTGTCATCGTGGGCCTCCTCATCCACGGTGTCATCTTCCTTCCCAGCATCTACTTTGCAATCACCAGGAAAAACCCTTTCACCTTCTTCATGGGCATCTTCCAGGCCTGGATTACAGCCCTGGGAACTGCCTCCAGGTCAGGAACACTCGACGGTTGATTGATTCGTTGATTTGTTCAAATCTGAATGTGATTGGCTCATTGATTTGTGTCACCGGATTTGAAGGGGTTAGTTGATTCGTCAAATCCGACTGGTTTGATTCGATTGAGTTGACGAGTCGACGTCTGAGATTAGTTTGAAAACGGAATTATTTCATGCAGTTGTCTCATTCAGAGAGGGTCACCGCTGGTAAGTCAGTCCTTACAGGGTCCTTACTGTCTGTGACTCGCCTTCCCGTAGTGCTGGGACACTGCCCGTCACCTTCCGCTGCCTGGAGGAGAACCTCGGCATTGACAAGAGAGTGACCCGCTTCGTGCTTCCCGTCGGCGCCACCATCAACATGGACGGAACCGCCCTGTACGAGGCCGTGGCGGCCATATTTATTGCCCAGATGAACGGCATCCACCTGGATGCTGGGCAGATTGTCACTGTCAGGTAAAGCTGTCACTGTAAATCCAAACATGTACCTGCAGAACACCATGTCACCTTAAAAGGTTCTGCTAAGTGAATACATTGAAGAGTGTCGTGGAAGTTTTTGAGAGAATCAATCGTTTAAGCTGAATTCGGGTGAAGTACAGAGTTTATTTGACGTAGATTTGAACATAATAACGTTATCAACATAACATCATCAACACACAAACATAAGACAATAACACAAAGACAATTCCATACAGCTCCATCTAGCATTCTAGAATGGAACCGGGAGAATCCAGCCCACCAGCACTACCCAGCTGATGGCCCTGAACCCCCCAGAACATTCTTCAACAGACCATTTTATAGATACGACAGTTCTCAAAAGTCATTGGTCCATCCTACAGACATGCAGTTATACCAAATCTCTTCTGTCATTGGTTAAATCCTTAGAACAATACAGTTGAATCCACATTGTCTTCAGACCAACTGTCTCTTCCCCCCAGGTGACAAGAACTCTCTCAGGTCACCCAGACTTCCCGTCTCTTAGACTTCACGTCTCTTAGTTAGGTGTCATAAAACTGCAAATGGCATCTCTACCAAATGGAGTTGAATCAACATTCATTGTATCAAGCTTCTTAACCAACTGTAAACTTCTCCTAAAACACATTCATTGTACATAGGCCCAAAATTTCTTTCACAAGAGTTCCCCAATATATTTTCAGTGTTTAGTCACAGTAACTTGGACGTGCCAGTAGGACAAGTTTAATGCAAATCATGACAGTGCCAGCCAGTCAGTTAAGGGACCATTTCAGTGAGTGTCTGTACTCATTATCCACAAGGGCACTTCATTTAACTGAGGCAGTCCTTGGCCTTTAGTCTGTCATTTCATCGGTCCTTAAACTGGCATATAAAAAATTGGCCATTAGGTATTCCCCTGATGTTGGCTCTCATCCACATCTCACTTCACATGCAGGATTAACCCCAAAGCCACAATACAGAGTAAACCTGTTCAGATTTCAATTCACGTATTGATAGTTTACACTGTCAGATAAAAGGGGTTCAAATGAGATCAATTGTTTGTAGAACCCTCTCATAAGAACTCTTTTCCTTCCGTGTTTTGCCTTTTGTTGTTAGAATGTTCTAGTTAGAATGCTGGAATGTGTTGGTGAAGAGACTTTAGTTGAGCCCTGCTCCCTTGTTGTTTCTCTCTAGTATGACAGCCACTCTGGCCAGTGTGGGCGCTGCCAGTATTCCCAGTGCTGGACTGGTCACCATGCTGCTGATCTTGACTGCAGTGGGCCTGCCTACCCAGGACATCAGTCTGCTGGTGGCCGTTGACTGGCTCCTGTGAGTTTGACCCCAACCATGACCTTAGCACGGACAGTGCCATCTTCATCGATTATCCGACCGTTTGTGTTTCCTTGTTGGTTTTGCCTTTCACCACCTCCATTCAGACCTGCGTCCTCTGCCTGTCCACCTCCCTTCCCCCTAAACACAGGGACCGTTTCCGGACCTCCGTGAACGTCGTGGGCGACTCCTACGGAGCGGGGATCGTGTACCACATGTCCAAGGCCGAGCTGGACGAGCTGGACGCTCACGCAGCCAAGTCGGACGACATCGAGATGATGAACAAGACCCAGTCGTACTACGACGACATGAAGAACCACCACGAAAACAACTCCAACCAGTGCGTCAGTGCCGCTCGAAATTCAGTCGTAGTAGATGAGTGCAAGGTATCTCTAATGCTTACGGACGTAGAGACTTCTATTTAACCCTCTCTTTCGCATGAACTGCATGTTTCGTTTGCATGTGTAGATGCCAATGTAAATACATACACTATTATTTTAAGAAGAAACAGGGAAAATACCAAAAATATATGTGTATATATTTCAATGTGCAGTTGCCTAGAAAAGCAGCCTTTTGCCATGTCTGTCTGTATTACTGTAAGTGAAATTTTAGTTCACATCCTACCAACACCTTAGCATAACTACATTTCAAAACTAAAAGGATTCAAATCCATCAGAATGGATAATGGACCATAGTCCATTACAAATACATCAGAGTAGGGTAAGACTTGAATTGATCCCAGAGGACTTTTTTATAATTGCAGGGGCACCACAGTACGCTACAAAATATACCAAGTATACCACATAAGCCAACACCACTCCTTGCAACCATAGTCCATTATTTCATAGTCCATGGTATATCTACCTTACCATCTTACCATGGATAAACATCAGTGAGGTGCCTGATCTCCTCCCATGGAACTGGTTTGGTTTGAATAGGAGTGCATCAGAGAGGAAATCCAAGCCATGTGATTCTGACTAGAATCTTGGGGAAGTAGAACATTAGCCCTGGTCACCCTTCCCTGAACGTTTCGTTTCCACCGCCAAGTCCCTTGTCCCAAAACCCATGTCAAAATATATGGTTAAACATATTTTCTGACCGGCGTTAGGGACAGCAAACAGTCTTAGGGATTAGGAGAAAACAGCGTCGCTATGGAGTCTCTCCATTCACTGTCCTACGGATCAACATGGCTCCCTGACTCTACGTCTGCTGCAATTTAAGAGCACACATTATTTCTGAGCTGTTTAAACATGCAGAAAGAGTGTTAGCGTGTCTAATTAGCACTGCATACATCCCATTCTGAATGAATGCGGCACATCCATACTGGGGAGTCTGTCACTTGCCCACGTATTTTGACACCAGCTATTTATGTCTATAGTGAGAAAAGTGCCTTGTGAAAATAGATGATAGATGCAGCTTACTCAGTGTAGCTCATTATCTTGATTTGAATAATGTTTCTACATAATAACCATGGTGCATGTGGCTCGAACTACAATGCATGGGGATATAGGCTGTGCATTTCTTAAAACAGCAGGCCAGGGTGTGAAAGGTTCCATGGTCCCATTAATTTATCAGAGGATCAAGACTGTTGCCTAGCAACACAGAAGACTTTGCACTAGTGAACTGTCCACAACAGACCTGCTCCTGACCAATTCGACAATCCATTAATGGTGATTTACAGATACACATGGTATTACGGCTGATATTTCCAGGTACACTTTACATGAATGTGCTTGTTACAGTGTGATTACATGAGTAAGTAGTGTGAAATAAGCAATGTCACTGATCGACCTTAATAGGCAGTTACTGTATGTTGTGGTGCAGATTATAGGTTTTCACCTATTTAAGTTATAAAATGTTTTTTATATGTACATTTTTATGTACTGTATATTACATATACAAAATCATAGTGTGCCATTATAGACTGTTCCACAACATTATTACTCGTGTAATACACTGTGAGAAGAACATTAATGTAAAGTGTGTTCTTTTTTCTTTCCTTGCACAATATTTTTGCTGGTATGTTTTAGCTGTAGAGTATAACCCTAACATTCACCCAAAGATGCAAACCATTGTAGAATGCCTTGCAAATAACATGTACAGACTAAACCGTAGCTCAGATTGTAATTGTTCTACTTTGTTATCTTTTTTGCAATTGTATGATTTTCTTTTTACCAGTTGTATGTGTTGCCAGTGCGCATTGACATTGTGGCTGTATGTATATGGTTCCTCAGGTAAAATGTGCCAGTGCTCATTCTTAAGACCTCCAAGCCACCGCACGCATGGTCATCCGTGACTGTCGAGGTCTCCCTAATCCTTCCATATGTGTTGTGTAATTAGACCACTGAGTCTATCTACAGTATGCTGGCATTGCTTCAAACTATGGAGAGCATGAAGCATGCATTGTGTCTGTGCTGTGGAGCCTGTGTTCAGATGTGCTGCTAACTGCTTGCAGGTAACCTCGGCCACAAACGGCTCTGCTGCGGAGTGCACGCTTGTTGAGGAGGAACCATGGAAACGTGAATAATGCCAGCACACAGATCCCCAGCTCCACAAGCTTTCCTATCCAGTGAAAAAATGAGTGGGAAAAAAAAACAAAAAAAACACGCAAACAGAACTACTAATGTTTTTTTATGTAGTTTTTTATTTTATTTTAAGAGTCCCTTTTAAAGTGTTTCTAACCGTCTATCTGACTGACTGAGACAACTAATACTAATTCACTTAAGAGTGAGATGATAACAGAGGTATGTTTAGCCTGTTAGAGTATTATAATGTGCTATGTAGCAAACACTTGCACAATGGACATCAAGGCTTGGGAGGGAGTGAAGAGAGAACAAACTGTTACTTAAATTATTCCTATAAATATGCTGTCTGTTTCTACAGAGCCAGTGCTTTCATAGCCTGGCGGGAGGGTTAATGTAATGGTAAACAGTACAGAAACAGCAGTCATTCAGGCGGTAGGTTTCAGTTTGATCCAGGCAACCTGTCGCTCGAGTGACAGAAGATGATTGAGAATAATTGTTATGGAGTCATGGAAGACTGACAGGTTCCCTGTGTTAAACGTCACTACAGTACGTCACAAGCTTGTCATTACTAGCACCAATGGCACAGCAATAGGCAGCTGCTCAACCACAGAGCCCCTTTTATCTGACAAAGTACACTTTGACCCTTCCTAACTTCCCTTCCCCTTGTAAAACATCCCATTGTCTTTGCTACCCACAAACCCCTTGGGTGCATCATGGTGATGTAACAGTTGGAGACACATGGCAAGGATGGGAATCCTGATGCTTACTCTACAACCACACGTTCTGTGGAAAACACAAGCACAATTCACATATGATAATGGAGCCCTTTTGTCTTTTGGTTGTGTCTACTGTAACGGGAAGGTAATTTTTCAGTGTTGCCATGCTGTATCTGTGTGGTTTGTGTGAATGGATGTGTGTATGAGTTTTGATGAGAACAGGACCAAGTTACCTATTGGGACCAAACAGACATGAAATCAATCAACCCACAGAGGCCTTTGAAACGCCTCCATGACTTTATTCCATGATCAGTACTGTGTTTTTGGTTTCTACATTGCGCACAATCCATGCATTACCTAAACCCTTGAACTGTGGGTGTCTCATTACTTTGTTTCAACTCCTCAAAATGAGCCATTATGGAACTGAGAACCCTGCCTGGTTCATGCACTGGACTACTTATAATTATAAACTACTGTAATGGGAATCCTACAATATCCCCAGATGTTAATACGGTAAACCAGAGTCTCTTGAATGTCCTTTTTCGTTTTTATGATTGAATACTTATAATAATATGAGGCCAAATAAAAAGAAGATAGCACAATTTTATTGCAATTTATGACAAGCAAATATTAGAATATTGCACAAATTAATTGTTGGCACTTAAAAAGAAATTGCCATTTGAACAAAAAGTCATTGACAAAGCACTTGTGGTATAGTAAGATTGAAACAAATTTCAAGCAAAATGCATGCATTCACCACCCTTTGAATGATCTTACAGACTTAACATAATTACATTTTTGAAGAGCCCCTGTAAGGCAGACAGCCCCATAAAGTAAAACATTGGATACTCAGGCTTATCATCAACTCTTCAGCAAGGAGGACATGTTTGATTTTAATATATCATAACCCTAAAATGTTTACTTCCATATGAGAGCTTCTCAAAAAGCCTGTTTACGATCGCCTTTCTTGTGCACAACTTGAATCCGTAAGCTTTGAATATAAACAAATTGACTGTTTACTGGCTAATTATTTTTAAAAGAGAAAGTATTGTATATATTGCACCTATATGATGAAGATGGAGTTTCCCTACTCAATTATTTAAAAGTAATCTATACTTTTATTACATATTGTTATGAAGATAAGCACACAGTTGTTTGACAAGCTTAACATTCCAGTCTCAATTATCCTTGGCCTTCCTTTATTATTATTAAGCACAAACATATTTAGTACCAGTCAGAAGTTTGGACATACCTTCCCATTCAATTGAATAGGACAATGTGTCCACACTTCTGACTGGTACTGTATTTTCTAAGACTTGAAAAAGTGGCACAAAACAACCAGACAGCTGACAAAAACTGAACAACAAAAAAAGCAGGTACAAGGACAGTATTCCCCAACTCAAATAGTGGTTGGATGAAGGTACAACACCATGGAAGGGTACTCATAGTTCTTATGCAGCCTTTAAGTGGGTTCTTCCTCACATAAAACAACCATTGCCTCGTAAACACCAGAGCTTAAGACTGTTCTTTCTGACCCTGGATGCTGCAGCTGTACGTTTGACAACCAAGAGTGGGCCACAACACACACAGCAGCCTAACGGCCACCTAAAACACCGGTTCCAAACTTGCCAGCTTTCAGGTAGTGAGCTATCTATCCCTCTCATGGAACCAAATGGCTTAAATAAAAATCACACAGACACTCAAAGCTAGTCCACTATCTGCCAATCCTTTTCTTGGAGCGCATGTGTCTGTGTGAGAATAGTTGTGATGCAGGTGTGGATGTCATTTGTTTATCAGTGTTGTTTCCTTCTCTCTTGTGTCGTTTTGTTAATTTTGCTCAATGACATCCTTGCCTTGACGATGTAAACTTAGAGCTGTGTAGCCAGTTTGAGCATCATGATAATGTTGATTAAAGTAACACTAGAAAACTTAACACACACATTTCTATAGCAGCACTGTCTTTTAAAAACACGGAACACTTCTTTAGAAAGAACAATGCCACGTTGCTTTTGAGCTTGATTACAAGCTGTGCATCTTGACAACACAGCACACTGTGGTGGTGTGCAAGCTGCATGGACATGATTAATTATATAAACACAAAGTCACACACACACACACACACACACATTCATGGACACGCAAATAAGCGCACACTCACGCACTTATTTCACCCTCAGACACACACATTAATGAATACATGCACTTGTTAAATACACACTAAAACACAAAACCTGGAAGGTCACGGCATTCACCACATTATCACAGGAAATCAGTAAGCTGCAAACCACAGCCCTGGCCCAGACGGCTCCCAAAGCCCGACCTTTGACCTTGTGACCTTCAGGAAGAAGCTCTCTAGTAAGGAGAGAACCATTGTGTCATCAATGGGGGATTGAGTGTTGGACCACTATATGTTCAAACTCACAGTTTTAGAAGCATGAAAATGATTATTTTTTGCATCACTATCTTAAAAGCATGATATTGAAGTGCCTCCTTGCACTTTGTGTATATATTGTAGGTAACAAATGCTTTGTTTTTCTTGTTTTGTTTTGGGGGCGTTGACATGGAACAGTATGTAGAAATAGAGTCGCATTGCTGTGATTGTATATGTAATCCTCTAGAAAATATATCATCTATGTTCTGAAAAAAATTAGAATAGATCAAATGTATAGAAGGAAATGTGTATTAAATTGCTTGTTTTTTTATTTTCTAATAGCTGTTAACTAGTTGTCTCACTTACCTGTCACACATCAATATATAAATATCTTTTTTTTTATCTAATGTAAGCGTTTTGAATGTTTGTTCAATGAAGATATAAGTCATGTGCATTCATTTTCATTGTACATAAATATATATAATTGCTCTGTTCAATGGCAATGCAGAATGTCCCAGAGATTACAGTGATTCTGAAGCAAAGGAGAAAGCAACAAGAGAAAGGAAGGGAAAGTTCCAATTTAACGACAGGAGGGATGACGTGCTGAGTTCAATGTACTGTTAGGAAAGGGAATGTGATCAGGTTTGCATGAAAGGAAAAGGTCCAGTTTACCAAGTATGTAAAATAGACTGATGCATTTTAGCACAGTCTATTAGTAGGGTTTCAGAATCAAATGTAATCAAATGTCTGGAGCAAAGCCTGTTACAATATATTACAATAATCCTCAGGCCATAAATCTCCTTTCCAGAACCATCTTGACTCTCTATTGGAGAGGAAGCAAAACGTATCATCTTGTGTCTTGTATTGTATGCACCTTGTGTTACTGATGCAAGATAGGGATACCTAACTGTACACCAAACATTCACGTCACAGTTAGATTCTATCAACTCTCTCCACTATACAAATGTGCCATGATACCCCTCAGTCACTATCACGAGAACCTCAGTGACAGTAAATCAGTATACACTTTCCAGCTCTTTTTTCTTCATACTTATTCAAATTAATCATGTTCGCGCTGTACTTCTACCCTGCTACACACACACACAAAAACAAATACACTGAACATAGAATGGAAATCTAATGGAAATTGATTAGCCCAGTGGTTGTAGGGCAAGCCAGTATATCTTCAAGTCTGTCCTCAACAGACGTGTCTATCTTAAGAACTCCTTAGTAGACCTGATAACCTCTTTCCATCCATTCCAACCTACCTGTCCCACTTTTACGTTTTTAGAGACGTCCCTCTTTGTAAAGATGTTGTTGTCATTGCGATGTAAGGGGAGAGAGTATGTGGGGAAGATACAATATTGAAAAACAAAATAAAGACAAAAAATACATGATTTCTTTTCTTTACCAGACCTGTGGTATCCATAAAAGTATGTTCATACATATCAATAAGTGTTGTACCTTTGGTGTACATATACAATTATGATAACTAATAAACGTGGATTCATAACTAAATGTGGTCTGTCTTTACTTTCAGTAAAACAAACACAAGGATTTTGACTTATCTGATGACTGTTACATTAAGTACATATTTGCTTTAGGGGACACACAAACACAGTACAGACAAAATATTAATTATTTACAGAAGCCTTTTGCTGAATTTGAGCTGTCTCTGTGGTGGATCTCTAATTAATGCCCAGTAATTATTACTGCCCTTTCCCTTTCCTCTCAGGTATCCACATACACATACAGTGGGAAATACCCGTGAGGAATACCTCAACGGGTATTTTCCTCTGTGCGACTAAGGCATTGGAAATTGCGTCATTAAATCTAAAAATTGTGTTAACCATTAGCTCACGGACCTCTATCTACCCCTTCTATATTAAACGTAGAACCACAAAACAAACAACTAATATTGAAACAGAATAGTTAAGGTAATAAATAAATAACATTCAAAGAGGGGAAAGCAGTAGAACCACAAAACAATATGATTTTAAAACTACTGCTGTGTTGCACACCGTCATGCCAACCCAGGACGGAAAACGCCCTTTCTTTAACACGAGACTCCGGTATGTTTCACGAGTCTTCCGGTATGTTTCTGCGTCCAATACACAGTCTATGGGTCAAACCCTCGCAGATGTGACAGGTGTGATGCACTCAAAATTAACAGTCACGTAAAGTAGTTTCATGTTTATTTAAAAAAATACTTCAAATAGAAAGGGACTTTTATTTTGAAGTCCATCTTAAAGTAAATGGTGGAGAGCTCTTCGACCGTGGCTGAGGAATTTGCAGGACCCGCCGTTTGGATTAGGTGAAGCAAAGTTTACATCGAGTATTCTGTATTCATATCTCCTGTTTTAAAGGTTAGTAAACAGGGCTCCCAAGTCTCACGCATTCGCCGTGAGACTCATTTCGTATTTCAGCTATTTCTCACGCAACACCTTGCATTTCGAACGCATTTCAACCATTTCTCACGTTGAGAAATAACGGATAACTTGTCCCCCTATATACAATTAATGGACGAGGCGCAGGCATACTGAGATGATAGTTGTTTCGAGTTATACAGAGTAAAAAGCCAACCATAAAAGCCCTGAGGAAATATAATAAGTCACTAAGACACGCCCATGTTTACTTTCATTTTCCAGCACTCAAGAAGGGCTACTGGTCTCTAAAAAGGGAGAAAATGAAGAATGAGGAAGAATGATCAGATGTGGAGAAAATTGAACAGGCACATGTAATTTGTGTATTGACTGGTGTCAGGCGTACAGTACATTATCTTGACATTTGCAGATGGGAATCAAGTGCGGGACTGGATTGTAGTTATTGGATGTGGAAAGATACAGATATGAGTGATGGTGTGTTCTTCTCCGGAGCCTGTTATATCCAAATGGACAACATGCATTAAGGGCGAACATGATTGAGAAGGAGAGAGAGCGATTGAAAGAAACCAGACAGAAACACCCAGAGCTGCACCTTCCACTGAAGCCAAACTAGCCAAGCTATATCTGAACATGAACATTTTGTCTAAATCTTCTTTTAGGGCCACGAGATGTCTGATTACGTCTCTGAGTTGAGTGGGGAGAGGCTGGAGATAGCAGAGCAGACCAGGAGGGCCACCATAGAGATATTGCAGGACGCTCTGGAGAAGAAGTTCTATGGCTTTCCTGTCAGTTACCGCTACTCCTGCGCGGACCCTGTGGACCCCTATACGTTCTGCTGCATCCCTACAGAGAAGCTTCTCACAGACCTGCTGAAGATCATGAAGGAGATCCAGTTCAGACAGGACACAGGCCGTGAGTACAACGATGTATTTGCCTACGTCAGACCACGTGTGATACCGATAGACAACAATGTGTATTTGTGTGAGCTTTTCTGGAGTGCCCCAGACAACCTGTGTGAAGATTCCAAGCCAGGAACCCTCATCCACGAGGTGTCTCACCTCCTGGGGACTGATGACATCACCTATGAATGGCAGACTGTGGTGCTCTATGAAAACTACGGGACACTGCTGGGAAGGTCTAAGTACATCAAAGGCGATGATGGAAAAATGCACTGCATGGAGCTTGTGGCCCAGGTGAATGCTAACTCTCTGGAGTACGAGTTTGAGACCATTATCAACCACAAGCAGGCTTACCTAAACGGCAGGTATGCCTGTTGTGGGGAGACCAAGGAGAATTCTGTCTGCAGATCCAGAGAGACAGGACATTACCATTTACACAAACATTTTGGTGAGTATCAGCCTTAATGTTCTTTCCATATCTGTGCTTCACTTTTATATCTCATATAATAGAGAAATATCTAACATATGTCTAACATATTTGTCCTGATAATATTTTTTTTCCACAGAAGACAGGAAGAAAGCGATGGAGGAATCAATGAGTGGTCTAAATGGGGCAATGCAGTTCACAAAAATAAAAAATGGGGCTTGCAGGAAGTCTGTCATACCTAAGTGAACACAGCCAATATAAAGTATAATGATACCAGCATGGCCATACATGTACATAATATCTTTTAATATCATTCTGTCAATCCTGAGTAGACCATACTAATACAGTATCAATGATACTTGAGTATTTGAGCTATTTTGGGTTGGTTAAACACATACTATTCAGTGAATTAATCTTTGTCACACATGTTGCATTATATCACTATGTAAGGGCACAATATGCAATACCTACATATACGTCACTCGTATCTATGCTATATATAACTATTACATACTTTTAAAACTACCATATATCATGTACAATTACTGTAGTACTCTTATAGTACTATATAACTGTATACCTCCAGTGCTTGTTTATCATCTCTATGACTGCTCTATGGCTATATGCTCTTGTGTACTTTGCTAGGGATAACAGCATCTGCTAAATAAATAAATGAAAATTTTGGTTCATTTGTGTAGATATTTGTAATACTGGAAATGTCCCTTTCTCAATTCTCAAAATGGCCGTCTGCCGTCTTTGTCTTTCCTGGGTTCAAATGTTCTTGCATCATGACCCGGATACCATGGCAACCGTACTTCCTCCTCCCTGCTCCAGAGCAGCGGCAGGGAATCTATTCACCTCCCTTTTCACACCACTCTTTATCGCTTCCCTCCCTCCTTCCATCGCTCTCTCTCCCTCTCTGTCTCTCTCTCTGTCTAGTCTCTCCTCTCTCACACAGGCACACACTCATAACCTACACATGCATGCTCTCTGAATGAACACAATAACATCTCTTCTATACACATTTATTTGAACCATGACAAATGGGTTTAACAATCATTTGTTAATTTGTCGTTATGCTCACCTAGTTTAATACGTTTGCTAAATTTGATCAGAGTGAATCAGGATGAAACAGTACAACGCAAAAACAAATACCGTAGGTGGGAGAGAAATGGCAAAAGCGTCTCTGCCTCAGTGAAAACCATAAACAATCTGTCAGAACAAAATATGGACATGATATTATTTCACAATACCCACACATACAAATGGATTGCTCTATGACGAAAGAGAGACTCGCGGTGAGGATCGCCGGGGAATCCCGTGTGAGGGTGGAGCTGAAGGCTCGCAGGCACACGGATCGGCGTGAAGTCAGTACCCTGGATCTGCCTGTCATGGCCTGTCGCATCCATCCCAAGGCAGGGCAAGGGCAGGAGCAAGGGACTAGCTCTAACGTGTTTCCTGGTGGTGTGCTGGTGCTGTTATCGTCATGACCGAGTGTCTCGCCCTCCTACATCGTTACTGCCGACCACGCCTTTTCCTGGATGGAGCTACTCCTCCAGACGGCGGCTTGGTTGCTATGGGTTAGAGTTAACAACCGTTGAGTTTGAAATAAGAATCTTAAGTGACAGTGTGTACGGTCAGGTTTCCCCCAGCATGAGAGGATGAAAGGACTTGTGTGATTAGTGTGTGTATCCCAGACGTCAAACAGATCTTAGATCAGCTCTTAGAACACACAGATCATCCATGTAACCCCGCAACCTACTCATGACTGCTCATGCCATGGTCCTTCATGTCATCTAAATGTGTTTCAGGATCCACAGTGTATGTATGCTATACATCAAGCTTATTTATACAACATCCACTCGTTCTACTGAAAATCACAATTGTTGCCTCATAGGCATTGCGTTTAATATGACACATTCTTTTTTTAAATTTTATCAAATGGCACCTAAATGCCAATAAAAGATGATTGACAGCTATTGCTAAGGCATTTTGTAAAGCGCATACAGTATATACATAGGCAATCAAACGGAAAACAGAAAAGAGAATCCAAACTGCATAAATTAAGATAGTGACATCTTGAGTTTACTTGAAGAATAAACAACCAATCCCAATCCACAGGAGACGTGAAATGTACACAAGGATACGGTAATACCGAGTAATAAAAGAATGAGAAATAACAAAGATATTACACATTGATACTAAACGAAAGCCTCATTAACAGACAACTCATTTGTCCACCAGATTCTGAGGCTGTTGCTGTTTTGTGAGTTTTGTTTTGAGAATAGGAAGGATTCTGCTAGATACTCCCTATAAGTAATGTTTTACAGCGAAACCTTCCCCTAAATCTTTTTCACCCACACTTCTGTGCCCCTGTGTCATCCTCTCTCCTCTCACACACATTGTGCACACACATACAAACATACGCACACACGCACACGCACACACACACACACACACACATACACACACATCATGCCATTCAAACCAGTCATTCATTGGGCTTCTGTGCACTATTTAGTCTGGTTTGGTACCCACCCTAATGGTGACTATCCTGACTTCAGTGGAATGTTGTACTTCCTGCTTTTAAAGGCCTACCTTCTCAAAACCGATGGTTAGTACTGGACCCCGTGCCTTGCAACAGGTAGGCAGAACAGCAAAACTCCAGACCTAAACAATATAACTAAAGCATTTAGATCATAAAAGCCTCAAACCATTCCCTCCCTCCCATCCCTCCAACACCCACACAAACACACCTTAGCTGGCATGTTCAGTGTCTACTCGATGCCAGGCAATCTCAGTCCCAGGTGTCCATCACAGTCCCGGCCAGCCTGTCTCTCACTCTCACTCACGTCTTGTCCCAGTGTCGTGACCTCCCGCGCCCTCTTCCCAACCTCTCTCCCCTTCACGCACACCCACACCTCTTCTCCACCACTCCTCCTCCCCCGCGCCCTCCGCTCCATCTCCACCTCCCCCCCTCACGCCAGCTGCTCCTTCTCCGGGGACTCCTCCAGCGTGATGACGGTGAACTCCTCCGTGTTCCCGTTCTCCTGGATCTTCTCCTTGTTCATCAGGGTCACCATCTCCTGCTCGCGCTCCTGGGCGCGGGAGCCGGCCACCAAGGACGCCGCCCCGTTGCCTTCGCTGCCGTCCTTGGACGAGATCATCAGAGACTGCTGCTTCCCACACAAGCTGAGGGGACGACAGCCGAACAGATGAGTTTAATCAGGAGATGTTTTGCTGTTTTTTGTTGCACTGGACTGGTTGAGTTGATATTGTATAGTTGAGGGGTTATTTTTGCACTGTGCCTGCTGACCATCACTTGACTTGTTACAACTATGCCCTTCTGATCCTTATTTTTATACTGTACTTTCTATATGCCCTATGTGTGTGTCATTTGGATACATATGTCTGCTCAGTGAAAAACAATGTAAAATGTCACAAAACAGTTAAACATGGTATACAGTATATAAGCCGGAACATCTGATGTCAACGTGTACCTGATGTACATGCATAGACTGAGAGAGCAGTCACGGGCGAGGGACTCCGGACTCACCTCTTTCGCTTGGCGATAGCAGCGCAAACAAGTAGAATGGCGCCCACAGCCACGATCACGCCAATGACCACAACCCAATCTGCATAAAAAGGTGCCAGGCAGACGTCAGAATAGATTTATATACAATATATATATACATGCTTTGGGGAAAAAGTACAAATGGCAATCAAGTATCAGACTGGTGTGTGTGTGTGTGGGGGGGGGGGGGGGGGGGATGGGTTGGAGGTGTAGTGGGGGTGGGGGTGGAGAGGGGGGCGGGGATGTGACCCGGGGGGGATCCTCACTTGAGCCACCCTGCTGCCCCGCGGCTGTAGGTGCGGGTCCCACTCCTGGTCCCTTCCTGCCGGCTTTGGTATTTGGTTGAGCTGTGGAGGAACAGCCAGGTTAGAGCAGGAATCAGTCATCTGCCATGGCACTCACTGTCAGCACGTTAGGGTGGATTCTGCTCCGCTCGCAGACACGTACACAAGCACACACGTGCTGATCATTTCGACATAAGTACACTACAAATGCAGGATTGCATTGTCTATCACACACACACACAACATACACACACATGCACACTCTTGCGCACACACTCAATCACAGGCTGACTCTGCCCCTCGTCGTCAGGACCCCCCGTAAAGGATAAAACATGATGTGCAGTCACATGGGAGTCATAGAACTGAAACATCCAGGTTAATGACCTGTGTCTGTGACGGGTCTGTTGCTGTCAGAGACACACCAGGCCTTTCAAAGCTGCCTGTCAGCGAGGCAGATAAATGATCACGGGGTGATGAATGTGCAGCGTGGCTGTCTTATCTGCCTCACGCTCTGACTTCCTGGAACCCTGTCTACCCGGTGTGTTGGGGGGGGGGGAGTAGGTGCTTGACGCAGATCAACAGGGTTGTTATTTACCGTTAAATCCTTCGGCTTCTGCGTTTAGACTGAGAGGAGTCATGTAGGAACAGTGAGGGGAAATCTCCCTGAGGCTAAACATTTTTGCACGATTCTGCAGCGTTTCAGGATGCTGACCTTCTCCCCCGTGTGCTGCATGTGTGGGACGAGGGTAGAGGAAAGAGGCAACGTTTGAAGCCGTTCTGGGTTTCCTCACTCCTCACAGGTGAGGTCTAATATGGAACTCAGTGGTGCACAGCAGTGCACAAGTTTGGATTTAATGAAATGATTTACCCAAAGTTAACTGGATGACCCCAACTGAAGTCCATGGGAATGGTTAAAGTAGAGCTCGAAGTCTCAGGTTATGCAGTGAGAAGGTTTGTGACGTATGTATACTGTATATAAATGTAATATAAAAAAAAAAAGTGTTATATTTCAGTGTGTGTTATTTCTGTATTATATTCAATATTTTCTCCGAGGATGAAAAGCCATGTGAAAAGTGAGTTGAGAGGAAGAGTCAAACTGTGACAGTTTCTGGTCCAGCCTCTCTCCACTCCTTCCCTGCTCCTGCACAAACAGATGTTTGAACATCTTCAAACAAGCTCCACAGAGGAGTCCACGGATGCTCCTTCACACTCAGGATGTGGAAGAATGAAAATATTCTGAACAAGAGGTGATCTGTCTTAGTCTTCCCAGAAGCCAAACCGTCTACTTGTCTCATGTAATGGTAACAGAAAAATGACTTCCTTCCTCAGTTAACTTTCTGTGCCTCTATGAGAAGAAGATGATCTCACTTCAAGGCCCAGGAAGTCAAAAGCCATACAAAGTGTGGTAGGTTTTTGGTACGATTTCATCGTTCTTTTGGGATTGCACATCAGTGTAATTGCAAGGTCGTGCATTATCCGTCTAATTGTTTGAGTTTGATAAAACAGTTTTTCCCTCCAACACCAGGGGGCGAGTTGAGTCTTTTTAAACTTTCCCAAGTTAGAGCGACAACCTGTTGCTTGTGGGTGATGCAGACTACAGTTTTGCTGTTCCAGTACTTTCCACCTGTCTTTGCTCCCATAGTATTAGTATGTAATCGTGGCGTACTATTTGTGACAAAACAAATGTGTCCTCATATGTTCTGCACCAATAGCAAGATGTGCGTATGGAGTGAGACAAAAAAAACAAGAAGAAGAGAGAAGCAAACAGCAACACTTTCCATTTAAGACATTAAATGTTACATGATAGGCTGCTTTAAGAGAGAAGCCTGAGCTCTGTCAGAAATGCCGATGGCAATATGGTGTGATGCTTGTGATTAAAAATTATGAATTGCTCTGAAGATTTTTATCCGTTGCTGTGGTAACAGACCAGGGTACAGTTTTGTGATGACTTTTTGAAGGCTGGGCATACTGGTGCAACAGTATCATATTGGAAAATATCTCAGTTCAGTGTGACATTTACATTTTAGTCCTCCGATACCATTATGTTTAAAACCATTTTCCACTTAAAGCTGTTTGTTCATACAGGCCAGGAAGCACATTATAAGGTGGGGACTTTTTTCTGACCAAGCAAAGGATGTTAGTTCAACCTTATGCAATGGCAGAATGATTGACATTTTGCTAAAGATCAACATTTACTGTTTGTAGAGTTCTACAATCTCAAATCTCATTCTATTCATAATCTAAGGGCAATTATGCTATGATAACAGTACCAATATGTTTTGTTGTTGCCTATGTTATCATATACCAGTTAATGCATTATTCTAAATATCACTAACCCCGTTTAGAAGAAAGTCTAAATAGTTGGCTTTTAGCGTTTAGAGTTGGCATTTAGAGTGTACACATCACAAAAAGCCTGAAGCATAAGTTTAAACATGCAACCTCCTCACCTGCAACCTCCTCCTTAGCCTCCGCCTTCACCTTCTTCTCCATATCCTCCACCTTCACCTCCATGCTCTCTCCCTCGATGGTGGGCTCCGGTGGTCCAGCTGGCTTCTCCACATGTGTCACCGTGATGGTATTCTCCTCCTCGGAGGTGGGGGGCAGCATGCCAGAGCCGGTGGTGTCCTCCAGGGTCAGTCCAGGTTCTCCCGTGGGACTGGCCCCCTGGGTATCATTCCCTCCAGCCTGCTCCTCCTCCCCAACAGGGCTCGCCGTTGAAGCCCCCTCCGTCTGCCCCTCCTCCACGGATGCGTCCGGGCCGGCGTCCGTGGACGCGGGCACGGCTAAGTCCTCCTCCCCTTTGAAGGCAGGAACGGTCTCGGGAGTTGTGATGCCATCCTCGGTCTCCGTCTCTGGGGTGAGGGTTGTGTTCTGGCTGTCGAGAGCAGGGTCGGCACCAGCGTCTTTGAGATGGACCTCGTGCGAGTCCTCGGGCTGGGAGGTGGGCTCAGCCTCTGGGTGATCCTCCAGGTCTGGGGTCTGTGTCTGGATGTATTCCTTCTCCATATCCTCTAGGTCTGGGGTCTGTGTCTGGATGTATTCCTTCTCCATATCCTCCAGGTCTGGGGTCTGTGTCTGGATGTATTCCTTCTCCTCATCCTCCAGGTCCCCAGGCTGCTGAGTGGTGTCATCTGGAGGGGAAGAGGAGATGAGTGTCAATGCATGGCTACAGCCAGTCAGCATGAGGATCGTATTCAACCAAGAAACTTAGTTTGGGTAAACAGACCAGAATTAAACAACTACAGTCAATCAATTGACTTATTTTCAATCTGCATAAAGATTAGCTGTCGGGTGGGATATTTATAACAGTTTTTAATGTCTGCTTGGCTAGACAGGTCTTTGACAATGTTTTTTTTCCGCAGTGGTAGAGAATCTCACGGCTATCTTCTTTCATATTTCTTTATGTAATGATGACATCATTCTTGGTTTGCTAGATTGAAGGCGATCTGTTTACAGGTCATCACATTGTCCCGTAAACTCACATCAACCCGACTTTATGAACTGACAAGTGATAACGCAGAAGATATTCATCCAATAAAACCTTGGAAGTAAATTTGCGGGTTGAGATAACGTCTTTGTGTCTCGGCGAAGCCTTTTGGCTGGTCAACTCTGACAAAACTGAGAATATAGCTGTATTGTTCAATCTTGTTGGGATTACTGAGAACTCATGCTCACTTACAGTGAAACACCGACTCACATACCAGTGTGGTAAATTAATGAACAACCAGGGTTGAAAAGGAAGTGGGTCTGCATGTGAGTGGGGGATGCTTGTGGTTTGTTTGCAGGTGGAGTCGGATTGTTTGTGCAGTGTATGTGTGAGTGACAGTATGTTTGTGGGGCAGTATGTGTGTGTGTGGGGGGGGGGGGGAGTAGGGGGATCAGTGTCTATGTGGGTTCTTCCCTGTTTCTACAGTAGATAAGAGGAGCTTTATGTACAGTGAGAGGTGAGAGGTGAGAGGACACGGTACAGTCACTCACACCTGGTAAACATGCATCTGCACACGCAAACCAGTCATTCCTTTCATCTGTTAAACATTTGCCAACTGCTATTCAGATAGCATGAAAAGTCTAGAGCGGACCTGACTCTGACAGAATACATGGGCTCTTATGGCACAACTCATGGGAAACACCCACCGCACCCTGAATGAGAGGTGGAGGTGTAGGGTGGGGCTGGAGGATGGGAGAGCTGGGAGGGCAGGAGGGTTTGGCTGGAGACTGGTGGTTGGATGATGGGCGTGGCGGATAGGGTTGGAGGGTGGTACTGGCTGTTGGTGGTTTGTTGCTCTATAGACATGAGCCATTGGGATCCAGGTTACTGAAGCCCCACCCTGCATTGTTTTAGGAGTGGTAATTTAGCTGTCTGTTCTCATCCCATCCTGGTTGATAGAATGATCTGTCTAGAATAGATCCTGCTCCTCTTTTATATGCTTTTCTTCACACACTTTCACTGACAGACAAAACATGCACTGCATGTAAACCAGCGGTGTTAGCCTGTCGACCTGTCTAGCGTCAACAGTCAACTCCAAAATGAGTCCTGTCAACGGGACAATAGTAGTGTTCTGACGCCGAACGCGTGGTATTTATCTTGTCTGGTTCCCTTCACCAAATACGGGGAGCAAGAAAGAAATCGAGGACGAGGAAAAGCAACGAAGAGAACGACGACCCAGCAAACGGACCGTGACGACTGAGGATGAGGGAGCGAGGATGAGGAGGATGATCACCTGCAGCGTCAGAAGCCAGCAGTTCCTCTACTCCGTCGAGGCTGTCGGGTCCGGTGGAGTCCTGGTTGATGGCCTGGTCACAGTTCTTCTTTGGGTCGGCTGTGGACACAGCGAATAAAGTGTTGAAGTGCAGAAGAACATTCCAGGTGTGCCCATACGTACAGTATGACATCAACATGGAGTAGCTGAACGGACTAAAGAAAAACCACATATTTTAAAGTGTTCTGAATGCACAACTTATACTTCCTACAAGGACTTCTAAATAAAGTGTTGTTACCTCAAGTAGATATGGCTCACCTTTAGCATCGTAGCAGTAGGCATCAAAGAGATTGTCAGGTGTGAATTGAAGGAAGACAACACCAGTCGAGTTGTTGGCACAGTTAGGATGTGCCTTGTGTCGCAGAATGGTGGTATTTTGGTTGCTGATCCAACCATACCTACGAAATAAGTATTTCACATTACAATAGAGAAAGTGACTTCTCTACTGACTTCTATGGACCAGCCATTGTATATTTGTTTTGCCAAACAGAATTATCAACAATGCTTTTTATAAGGTTCCTTTTAAAGGACCTGACAGTCTGTGTCCATTAAACAATGGTTTATTATTATATCAAGTGTTAAAATAGTTTTCAAAAATTGTGCTGTATTGTACTTTATTTTTGCATTAGATGTAAGGCTGATCCTAAATATTGAGAAAAGTGACATGGGAAACAAATGGATTCGTGTGGTTGTCATAGAGACAAGCGGGGTGACCTCACCTGCAGGTCTCCAGATCTTCTTGGTAAGCTTCTGTGATCTGCTCCTTGCTGGCGAGGGTGGCGTTCAGACTTTCACACAGCTCCTTGGCCAGGTCAAAGGTCAGTGCGTAGCGATCAGCTCCTTCCACATGGAACACCTTTGCATGGCTGCAGCTACGAGACTTCACTGCTGGGAAGGAAAGGGAGAGAGAAGGGAGGTGGGGGGGAGGACAGGGGGAGGACAGGGGGAGGACAGGGGGGAAAGGAGAGGAAGAAAAAACTTAGCACAGAAAGCATGCCATGGTATTACCCCTTTTGTGCATGGTGACATTTGGAAGCCAATTGAGAAGTTTGGCTTCACGGTCGCCATTTTGTCTCTTTTATTTTCAGGAGAGAGTTCTTTTTATTCGTCAATAGAGAGGGAGAGGGCCAGAGGCTGGGTATGTGTTAGCAAAACACGGTGCATAGCAACAGCCAAGGCCAGCGACAGATACACAAACAGATGGAAGACAGTGGTTGGTACCCTGGTCACATTCACACAGTGGGAAAGGGCCACAGCGCTAAACCGACACCTCTATATTATCAGCCCTCAGCAATGTGTGTCACACACCTCTTGGATGTACACACCCAACCTTACACGTGTTGGACACTGACTGTTCATCGACTCCACAGTGCATTGTGGCCTTGCTTCATCCACGGTTGCGATTTGCTTCCAGGAAGCAGATGGGGCATAATGTTACCTCCCGTTCCCACCCCCCTCACCCATCCCCACCTCCCCGTTCACCCACCATCCATATCTCTTACAATGAGCCAGCTGCTTTCTGATTCATCAGTTTCTTCCTATAGTCTCCACACAGCAGCTCAATCATATGTTGTGGGACCGGGGCTTTGTTTGACTTATTTTCAGCCATGTTTGTCTGCGAGAGGAAGCAGCTATTCTGTACATTGGAATGACTTCCTCTGCCTTTTGTGTCGCTGTGGCGTTCATCTCGTCTCGTGTCACATGCAGAAGGGCATTAGAATGGCACAATGAAACAGATCATTTACCGTAGATGAACTAAATGAGGTAGTGTACTTTAAATGAGTCAGTTCATCACGCGTTTCTGCTGTGATGCAGACGGATGTCTGGTTGTGAAACGTGCACAGGCCATGAAGCAGATAGGAACGCCATGAGACAGACAGGAACATCACTGAGACATCAGACCCAGACATCCCTCCTCTGCACTTTTCAGCCCTGAAGCCATCCAAAACAAACGTTTTGTTTCAACAGTGAAAGACCAAGGGGGGCTTGGTACTTTGCACAGTACCAACAGCTAAATATTTGCATCTGAGTTTGCATCTGTCTTGTGACTTTCTGTCTGGTCTCTGGTGAACATTTTCTTCATGTGTCCATACATTTCCCTAAAGCTTCAACAGCAGACAGATCTCATGGGAGACATACTTATAGATTACAGTCTAAAACATTTTCAAACCACTGATTTCTCAGTCCCAGAACAGCATCTGTTTTTCTGCATTAGAATGCTGAATGGATATCCTTCCGGTGAAACAGGCAACAATTGTGCATTATGTAGTGGGGCTAACCTGTTCAAATATTCAAATATTGAATAAGAGTCTATTAGGTTCTGAGGAAGTGGACTAGTTCTGTTTTTTTATGATTCATGCTTGCTGCATGAGCTGTTTGCTTGACAAGTCAATTCAGTTATCAGCTTCACTTATCTGTATCATGTTCACAAAGTGACACATGCAGACAGGAAATCACACCATGCCTCCACTATCTCATTCGCAGTTGTTGATGAAGTGTTACCATAGTGACAGTAATAAACAAGCGCATTGAAAGATTCACTGTGGAGCAGTGGTAGACAGGCCCCAGGCACAGAGGGACCACATGCTAGGAGCCCTCAGGTCTGAGATGTACACCCCAGTGACTGTCTATCTGCCTTTCTGTCTGTCTGTCTGTCTGTCTGTCTGTCTGTCTGTCTGTCTGTCTGCCTATCAGTCAGCCTGCCTATCTGTCAGCCCGTTTTACCTGTCTGTATGTCTGTCTGTCTGCTTTACCTGCCTGCCTGCCTTTACGTCTGCCTGTCTGTCTGTCTTTCTCCCTCTCTCTCGCTCTGTATTTCACATAACATTTGACCCTGTTGAACCATGAAGATGTGTTCATGCGTGTCATGAGCATGTGAGTCAAACCATTGCACTATTAGTGCAGATGAATTTCAAATGCTCCAATCGTTTAAGACTCAGGAGGCGCGTTAATGTCCTCCTAAACTGTGTATTGGTTAATCATTTCCTAAACAGGATGTGCCAGAATCTTCCTTCTTATCAGGCAGCACAGTGTAACCACGGCATGTTGAATATAAACCGAGGTAAAGCCGTTAGTGGCAGTTGATGTGGTGTTGCCCAACACCACATCAACGTGTAATAAACTTCCCCAAAATGACAACTCATTAACCCCCCCCCAACACACACACACACAGCCATACACAACCACACTCCCACACACATGGAACCCCACCCCCCACAACCACACCCACAACCACACACGCACACACTTGTGTATGTGCACACACACACACACACACACCACAATGTCCCTGAAAAGAAGAAAAACAACTCCAGGTCTTGCAGAGCGGCCGAGGGATCAAAGCGAACACAGCCTGTCCTGCGCTGAAAGGACTGAGGTCTCATGAATCAGAGGTGCTGTTTCCATTAGCATGCAGAGAGAGTGTTTCTGTGCTGCTTTATAAAGACTAGCATCCTGCTAGTCCGAGGCGGTGACTCTACCAAAGCTGCTTTTGTCATTTAATGGAGTAGAAAGGGCCGTGAGGACCATGGAGAGTCTGAATGTACAGAGAAGGGGAGAAAGCTTTTACACAGCACATGCCAATACCTCCAGCTGCTTACCCTGGAATCAACAAGCTTCTCTCACTCTCTACTCCCTCCCCTCTCGCTGTCTCTCTGTCCGTGTCTCACTCTCTCCACCTCTGTCCCTCTCTCTCCCTCTTTCTCTCTCTCTCCACCTCTGTCCCTCTCTCTCCCTCTCTCTCTCTCTCTCTCTCTCTCTCTCTCTCTATCTCTCTCTCTCTGTCTGTCCCTGTCTCACTCTCTCTATCTCTGTCTGCCTCTCACTTCTCTCGTTCTCATTCTCTCTGTACAGGCTGTACTTTCTCAGAAATCTAAGCTAGTCCAACACTATCCGTAACGTGGTTTGACACAATCATTTTAGCATGCTGTTGTTGAATATTTCCTTATCGGATGATCTTTTCTGGCTGGTTCTCATAGGAACTGAGAATTCCCATGACCGCCAGTGTGACATTGATCCAGTGTCCCATGTTCTCCCTGTTCTTCCTCCCTCTCTCCGGGCCCCACTGAAACTGCAGAGTCAGCATGCGTGTTGTGGTGAGCCCTCGCCGGGCTCGTCACGGTTCCACGTACAGACAAGGCGGGCAGGTGAAACATGAGACTGGACTCACCGGAGCAAAGTCACCTGAAGGACTCTCTCTTTCTCTCTCTCTCTCTCTCTCTCTCTATCTTTCTCTCTCTCTCCCCCCCTCCTCCAGCCCGTCTCTCCTTCCATCTCTCCCTCCCTCCCTCTCTCGCTCCATCAACGCTTATTCTTTTAGTGTGTTTTTGAAGACTTGGCAGTGAGAGGGTCCGCCTCTCAAATGCTCTTGAACGAGGGTGCGTTACAGGGTGTTCTTGTTGACATTCAATGACTTTCGACATCGGATCTCGCGAGCAAATTGGACAAGACCTGACTGTAAAACCATCTAAGAAGGGAAAATCAACATGTAAATAGTTGTGTCAACGCACACAAATGTTTCAGTTTTTGCATGCACGGTTTCGTAGATGAAGAAAGGCACTTCACCACAGCCTGAGTATCGAAGCAAAGCATAATGTAGTCTGCTTGTGCTCCGCTTGGAGATTTTGGGCTTTGGAGATGGCTGGGCTTGTCTCATGCATTAAGGATGTGTATGTATTACAGAACTGTGTGGAGGAGCGTTGCCCAGTCTACAAAGACTCCAGTGTATCAAGGAAGGAGGGATGAGGTGGGAAGGGGGGGGGGGGGGGGGGGGGGGGGCATTGGCTTGGCTGCTGGGGAGACCGGGATTCACAGAGAGGCTTTAAACTGTAATGAATAGGTTTAACAGCATTCTCAGAGATGCAGACCACCTGAAATATGAGTGCCGCTCCCCCCCGCTCCCCCCCCGTTTAAGATCAGTTTAAATGCAGATCAGCTTCCGTGAGAGATGGTGCCCGACGCCTTGGAGATGGGGGGGGGGGGGGGGGGGGCAGGATGCGAGAAGGAGGAGAGAAATGACTCAACGTTGAGTTGCTGTAGAGGAACAAGGGTAGCTGGGCTTGGGGCCTGGGGCCAGGGGGCTGGGGGATGGACTGAGGCTCGGCCTGGGGCCAGGGAGTGGGCTGAGGCTGGACCTGGGCTGAGGCCCGAGGCCAGGCCTGGGAGAGGGCTGGTGGCGAGTCTGAATGTGGGTGGTGGAGGGAACAGTCCAATGGTTGAGGAGAGGGCAAACACGTGTCTGGAAGTCTCCGATGGCAGGAGACGTTCCCCCCCAGCCTGCCCAGGCACAAGCCCTCTTTGTCAGCCTCTGGTCCCACTCCTTGAGGGCCCCTTACCAGCCCTCACCTTGAAATGTGACACTGGCAGCTAGAGGAGGGGTTGTTGCACCTTGGGAGCAAATACAGGGACATACAGACCTGTTGGTCATGTATGTGTGTGCACCCACGAGAGTGTGCATGTGTGCGTAAGGGCATGCATGCTTGCGTGTGAGCACACGTGTGTGTGTGTGTGTGCGCGCAAGTGTGTGTGTAAGTGTGTGTGCTACACATAGCTGGTCCGTGCACACCTGGACTCAGGACCCTGATCAATCAGACCTCCTCTAACATGACAGCCTGTTTGGAGTGCTCTGAGGAGTCGAACAGAGATGGAGCCCAGCCAACTCTGCCTGCCTGCCTGCACAAACAAACAAACAGATAGGCACCAGAGAGCAAAGTTCGTCCCACCTCTCTTACAAGGAGATTGTGGATGGTCCTGAATGTTTCGAAAGCAGAGGGTGTTTTGTGTCCCATGATCAGGAATGGTTAAAAAGGTTTCCATCTGAGACATGTTGTCTTCAGGAGAGGAAACTTGCAAGAGAGAGAGCGGGGAATTTTGGAGAGAAAATGGCAACATGGAACGGGAAGAAAAAAAGACAGAGATGGAGAGAGAGTGAGAGAGAGAGAGAGAGAGAGAGAGAGAGAGAGAGAGATGTTATTTAATTCTGGTTGAAGGTCAAATTTCCGAGGACGCCGTTTTCTTTGGTCATTTACAGGGCCATATGTTGGCTGGGTCCATGGTCAGAGGAGCAATGTTGTTAAACCGTTCCAGTAATCCCATCTTGGTTTACATGGGAGTCTGGACTGCATGGACAATGTCCTTGAGGCCCTTCTTAATGATGTGTTGGGTGGGGAGGAGAGGGTGGTTCTGCTCCTTTCTGAGGGTTCAAAGACCAGGCCTGGGCAAGTCAGGCAGCTACCACCGCAGGACACCGCTCACCAGAAAACCAATTACACCCCCCGCCCCACCACACACACACGCACACACGAACAAGAACATCTTATACAGTAGATACTTCAGGACAAACAAGTCCTGTACACGCACACACACACATTCACTGACCCCCCCCCCCCCCACACACACACACACACACACACACACACAGCTATCAACTCTTGTACACGGTATATGCCTTGAGGTCAAAACAAGAGGGTAACATGTTTTGAAGAACCCAGGGGCAATGTACTCACATACAGCTCACAGAAACACTCACAGCCACACAGCTAGTTGCTTGTTCGTCTTTAAAACCGTTCAAATGCACAGCTTCACTATTAACTGTGCCTTGGCACAGAGCCAGACAGAGACACCGGAATGATTCTTCCTTCTCAGACTAATCCAACCTAATCTAGACGTGCTCGATTCAGCACCAACTTCTTCACCTGAGAAATATGCCGCTCCAAGCCTACAAATCCTCTCCAGCTAACCCAAATAAATCCTGGGGGAGCGGAAGACAAAGAAGAGAGAGAGAGAGAGAGAGAGAGAGAGAGACAGAGAGAGAGAGAGAGAGAGAGAGAGAGGGGGGGAGAGGAGAGAGAGAGAGAGAGAGAGAGAGGGGGAGAGAGAGTGAAAGAGAGTGGAAAAGGTGGAATGATTGATGAATTTCTTTTTTTTTCCTGTGAGCGCGGCAAGCCCTAGACACAACGGCGGAGCGGCTTTGCTGTAGCGCTACGGCAACGTGTTATCTCTCTGCTGTCTGCCCCTGATTGAACAGCACAGAGAGGGATTCTGAAGGCTACACAGGCTAGACATAACCTCTACAACCAGACGGCGCGAGGAGAAACCGCTGTCTGGCGCCGGCTCACCGCTCTCTTTCCCGACCCAATCGCCGGTGTGTGTGAAGGAGAAAGAAAGGGACGGTGCGTGTGAGACAGAGAGAAAAGGGAGAGTGTGTGCGAGTGAGACAGAGACACGGAGAGTGTGTGTGTGTGTGTGCGAGAGAGAGAGAGAGATGAGAGAGAGAGAGAGAGAGAGAGAAGTGATTGAGTCCGCGTGAGCGGCTGTCTCCTTTGTGTCTGTGCTGTGAGGATTCCCGAGACTCCCAGACGTAAGCTTGTCTGAGCGAGGGCAGACCACGCTGCCTCGCCGGCTCACACTCCCTCTAACTACAGCCTCCCCTCAACCCTCTCTCACACTCGCCTCACACACAACCTCACACAACCTGTCTTACCAACTGAGCAGGGAAAAGAAAAAACCGACAAACCCCCCAAAAAAGCCATCAAATCCAGCAACAAAGAAGAGTATATCCAGGATGAAACCAGACAAAATAAGCCTCAGACAAAGAGCGATCCGCTGGGCAGAGGTAGAGCCCCCTCACCTTGAGCTGGTTCTGAATTGGAAGAGGCCAGAAATCCAAAGGTGACCCCCAAGAGCAGAGTCCACATCCTGGGCAAAGTGTCTGGCGATGGCTAGGTGAGTAACTGGAGGAGAAAGAGGTGTGTATGGTCTCTCCTGTAGTCCTGTCTCTCTGCCAGGAATGAGGGTCGGTTTGTGGGTGCGTGTGTGCGCGTGTGTGTGTGAGAAAGAGAGAGAGAGAGGGAGAGAGTGAGAGAGAGAGGGAGAGATTGTGTGTGAGGGAGAGAGTGATCGGTAAAAAAAAAGAAAAGACAGTCCGTGCTATGAGAGAGTAGCTGTTGGTGTCTGGTGGCTAATGGAGCTAAAACAGACTTTGTCCAACTTTTTTATATTCTGTGTGAGAGAAGGGAACTCACACAGAAGTAGTCACAAGCAGAAGTGGAAGAGGGGTGGTTCATGCGCACACACCCTCCCTGCCTCTGCCCACTCTAGCTCCCTCCCACCATCCATCTCTCTCCCTACCTCCCTCCCCACCCCACACAGCCTCTCTTCTCTTTCTCTCTCTCTCTCTCATCTCTCTCTCTCCTCTCTCTCTCTCTCTCTCTCTCTCTCTCTCTCTCTCTCTCTCTCTCTTCTCTCTCTCTCTCTCCTCTCTCTCTCTCTCTCTATGTGTCTGTCTCTCTCCCTCCACCCTTTCCTTCCTGTTCCTGGCTGCTTATACAGTTTTGTTTTGCCTGGGAAG
>NC_090053.1:7595677-7642186 GCF_038355195.1 Osmerus mordax
CCTCGGGGTAATGGAGCGTTCCTGAGAGGGACACCCGCGCAGGCAGCGCCCCGGAGGTACCACCCGTCGGCCCCCTCCCAGCACCCTCCTCCCTGGATGGGCGGGGCAGGGGCAGTGGGTGCGGGTGTGTGTTTCCACCACAAACGGCCCCCTAGCGTGCGGGTTCTGTGACGCCGGGCTACTGACGTGTCGACTAGGGGTGCCGCGTCTTTGCCTATGCGGAGGGGCTCAAGGAATGGGATGTGCGCGCGTGCCTTTAATCAGAGTGCACGGGTATGCTAAATCACTTAGAAAACCACCCGGGAGCCATGATTAGGAGCCTTTAATCCTGGCTGACAAGCAACACTGCCCCGGCTCCATGGAGCGGGCCCAGCTGTCCCGAGTCCCAGCACATGCAGCCGAGTGCCCGGTGTCCTTGAGCAGAGCTCATCACCGCTGTCCCACAACTGGCTGGGTTTCAAAGTGAGCGCTACTTCATCACGAAGCCCCTCGCGGCGCTGGGCTGGTACACACCTTTGGCCAGCTGCTTGCGGAGCAGCATGACGGCGCCCAGGTCACAGTCGACGGAGGCGTAGGCGTGGGGGACGGTGGTCTTGGACTGGGTCAGTCGCTGGGCGATGACACGGCGGACGTTGGAGGCTGGGATCTCCGAGAAGGTGCCCTGGAGGGGGGGGGGGGGGGGGGGGGGTGAGAGGAGGAGGGGCGGGCGGGGAGAGTGACGAGCGGGTGTGAGGGGATTTAGGTGGAGAGGGGAGGGTGTGAGGGGAGGCGGGAGAGAAGGAGGGGAAGAGAGTGTGAGGAGGGAGGGGAGGAGCGCGAGAGGAGGAGACGGGAGAGAGGAGAGGAGGGGAGAGGGGAGGGAATGAGGAACGAGAGAGGAGGGGAAAGTTAAAGGAGAGGTCAGTCAGAGAGTCACAGGCCGGATTTATGTAATTTGACATCTTAATGAGTCAGTTCCCGTCAATAACTTCATTACCGGAGCATATGCTTTCACCTGGAGCTGAGATGCTACACTTACCAAGGTGTTCACAAGGATTGCTATTGACTAGCTCATTATACAGAACTGATTGCTTGGAACTGATTTTGTTCAGTCTAAAATCTATTTCTCATCTGAATATTTGGTAATTTACTGAAACTAATCCTTCAAGTAGTCAGTCAATGAGCCTTGTCCTTTATGTGGAACTTGTGCAGCGGAACGCTCAACAAGTGCATCAGAAACGAGTTAACAGGACGCGGGAAATCCTTTTCACACTGACCTGCGTTACAACTGTTTATCAAGGCTTTCCCTTGCAACCCTTTCAAACCAAAAGCAAACACTCGTTTAATCTGCTACGTGACGATTTAAGCTCGGCCGACCAAAAAAGGTAACCAAATATCTGAACATGTCTGCTGCTGTCCGCTTCGTCAGCGAGCGCGAGCCACACAGAGGAGGAGTGTGTTGTGCAAGGGCTGGAGGCTTTCTGAGGGACGGTGGACAAATCTTGGCCAGAGCTCACCCGGGAGAGGCCCTTCTGAACCGCACGCACACCAGCGAGCAGGCTAATGAACACCAGGCACATACAATCTAAAAATACCCCCCCCCCCCCCCCCCAACACAAATACAAGAATTGTTTGGCTTCTGCCGTACGGTCGCGCAGAACCAAAGACCAATTTCCCCACCTAGGATGGATATAAAACATTCTATTCGCTTCCGTTTACTTCTATTCCGTAGAAATGTATTGCTGTCCTTATCCACAAAGTGATTTGATGTCTCTACTTCCGTTGCCACCAAAGAAAGTGCCTCTTCTAGCTGCCTGCATGCTCGTATGCGAGTCTGACTGGAAATAGGTGTGACCTTGAGTATTCCACTTCGCTGAGGACATCCAGTCTAATGCTATCCTCCAGGCCCATCTGTCTGGCTCCCACCCCTGTGTAACAGGCATGTTGAGGCAGCCGGAGAGGGCCGGTTCTCTGTGGAGTGGGACCGAACGGAGCAGGGAACCCGGAGACCTGTCGAGGCATCGGCGGTCGTCCTGGGTCTTCACCCTCTCCTCCACACGTACGACCTCTCTGCCTCTGTCTCTCACTCACTCGCTCCCTCTCTTTCCGTCCCCTCTCTTTCTCTCCCCATTTCCCCTCTCTGTCTCTGCCTCTCTCTCTCTCTCTCTCTCTCTCTCCATCCCTTCTCTTTGTCCCACGCTTTCTCTCCCCCCCCCTCTTTATCTCTCCCTCTATTCATTTCATTTCATTTAGTCATTTAGCAGACACTATTATCCAGAACGACTTACTATAAGTACAGGGACATTCTCCCCGAGGCAAGTAGGGTGAAGTGCCTTGCCCAAGGACACAATGTCATTTTGCACAGCCAGAATCGAACCAGCAACCTTCGGATTACTAGCCCAATTCCCCTAACCGCTCAGCCACCTGACTCCCTCTCTATCCCCCTCTCCCTCGCCATCTTTCTCCCCCACTCTCCAGTCCCGTTGTCCCCCCCACCCAAAATCTCTCGTCCCCTCTCTCCATCTCTTTCCCCCCCCATCTCTCCATCTCTCTCGCGTGGCTGCTCCTCTATCTGTCTACATCTCCCCTCTTTCCAGCCGACAGTACCACTATCTCCAGGCTGCATACCTCGGAGGGTGTGATGGGCCCCTTATGTTCTTTTCACGTGTGAGCATAGGGGCATGTAGACAAGCCATTGTGCAAACAGTGATACGGATCAGGTCCAAACCCCAAATCACAACATAAACAGGGACAGCCATATAACTCATCGTTTTTTAGAACACAAAACAACTCCTCATAAGGATGGAATAACAGGACGACAAAATTAAAGCTTTGGGAGGTATAGAAATCAGTCCTAACCCACAAAGCCACTCGTCCCTAACCCAGGCCCTGACAGCATCTCTTCCAGAACGATGGATTGGTTTTTGCTGAGGCACCAGAGTAGACGTCGTATCATCTCATACTCTCTCCTGAAAAACAGACTGTGTGTGTAGTGTGCGTGTGTGTCTAGTGTGTGTCTAGTGTGTGTTCTCACCGGTGCTCCAGGCTTCCCTGGTATGGAAAGTGGAGGGTACATGGGCCTGCTTCCAGGGGGTGGAGGGGTGGCCGCGGGCGGGGAGGCAGGCCTAGGGGCTGCTGGGGCTGGGGTCAAGACCGGGGCGGGGGCAGCCATGGGTGGAGCTGCTTTCGCGTCAGGATACTTCTTCAGAAGGTTCAGGGCATCTCTGTAAAACACAATCGCAGAAGGAGGTGAGGGCAGGTGAAGGGAAAGAACCGATGAACCATTAGAAGAATGCAGGCCCATCTAATGGGAGAACATTGTTGGAGAACACAGGATTGGATTGGATTAGCTAGTCAGAGTTCATTTACGTATACAAGTACACTGACGTGTCAACCAGGACCCCACCTTGACATGTGAACATCCGGCTTCATTCAATCTCAGCAGACTAAAGTCGAGATCCCTGACAAGACCAGACGAATGTGCACTATGACTCAAGGAGGGAGGGCCTCAAAGCTGGGATTGTGCCTCTGAAGTATTTCAACATACTTAATACTGGGCCACTCCTCCGATTTCTGTGCTTGGCAAAGAGTCTACATGTCCACCTCCTCACAATGCAAATGATCCCTCCCTCCCTCCCTCTCCCCCTCCCCCTCCCTCTCCCTCTCCCTCTCCCTCTCCCCTGAGTACCCCCCCCCCCTCTCTCTCCCCCCCCCTTCCCTTCCCCTCCCCTCCCCCCTCTCTCTCTCTACCCCAGTGCATGACAGCAGGTACAGAAAGGCCAGTGTGAAGACGTCCTTTCAGCCGGGCCCACGGTGAGCCTGAGGTAAGCACACATGCAGTACTCTCTGTTCCGGAGTAAACATGAAGCCGTGGGCTCCGGACTGTGACTGGGCCCATTGATAGGTGCCTTGCTTTGGGGGGGGGAGGAATGAAAAACAACCCCCAAAATATATACCTCGACCCCTAATGCAGGTGACAGGCCCTCAGACCAACACACACGAAAATAAACAGTCCACAACCCCGGCCCTGGGTCTCGGGGAATGTAAACGAGTGGACGAGAAACAAGGCAGCGACGAGTAACAAAACACAGCTGGGAGCTCATCTAATGCTCTCTCTCATAAACATTTACACAAGCAAATAGGCCACTGTCACCGTGTCTAGAGAAGACGGGAAAGCTTTGGCGATGGAAACTCTCCATCACAGAGCGTCTGCTGGCCGGAGAGAGTCGAGATATTTAGTCTGGAGAGGAGGGGTGTCTGCCTGGGGTCACAGGGAGGCACCTGGGTGAGCCCGGGACTGGAAGCAGGCTGCTCTGCAAGACGATTGTGAGTGAGGAGTAACACACACACAAAGAGAGAGTGATAGACCGAAAGACAGAGGCCGAGGGGTGGAGGTAACTCCAGGTCCTTCTCTCCAGGTGGGCAGCGTAGCACCAGTGGGAGAAGCGCTCCCCAATCTGACCCAAACAGGAAGCCCCCCTCCCCCCTCCCCCCCCCCAATCCAGCCCACGTTCACTCCCGCATCTGGGAAGCAGAGAGTGCACGCTGGCTGGGCAGGGCCACAACAAGTCAGGAGACGCAGAGAGAGTGACATCGAGAGAAATTCATTAATAACGGCGTCGGTGAAACCCCGTACGTGGACCTCGATGCCAACATCTGATCTCTTATCAGCCCTTTAACCTTCTTTCGCTTTCGTCGTGTCTGTCAGTCGTAAATAAACAGTTTGGTCGGGCACCTGGCACTTTGACATGGCATCTTCCAAGTCTGTGACTCACTCAGCCACAAGCCGCCGTGGCATGCCTGCCTCGAGGTATGTCGCAGCTCCACCCTTCTCTGACGAAAGCTGAAGCATCATACCACAACCTCATACCAGGCTGAATTATTCACATTTACATTTTACATGCTCTCTTACTTTTCACGCTCTTATCCAATGCGACATACAGTAAGTACGGGGACATTCTCCCCGAGGCAAGTAGGGTGAAGTGCCTTGCCCAAGGACACAACGTCATTTAGCACTGCCGGGAATCGAACCAGCAACCTTAGGATTAATAGCCCGCTCAGCCACCCGACCCCTGAATTATAGGTGACATGTGACCGCATTGGAAGTTAGGAAAAACCCGGGGCACATGTCAGTGTTGAAGTTCAGGGCTGCTCCCCTCTGAGCATGCTGCCCCGGGCCCGTTAGCTTTACGAGTGCCAGCAGCATATTGATTACGCCATGTCCGGGTGTGAAACCAGAGAAGAAGACAAAATCCCATTGACCGAGACACCGCAGAAGAAGATGGGGTGTCATGTAGGTAATGCAAATAAGTGAGAGTGAAAGGAATCGATGGACAGAAAAGGTTTGTCTCGGTCTGTCTTATCCTTTCAGGGAGAGTGGTGATGGGGCTGCTTGGTCAGGTATGGGGTGCATACTTCTCACCACTCTTCACCTGGTACATACTTTCCTTGGTAAAATGATTTCACTGGTACATCATTTCCTTGGTAAAATTATTTCACTGGTACATTATTTCCTTGGTATTCTGACTTCGCCTGGCATGTCATTTCTATGGCACGGTACATGATTTCCCTGAGTTTCCCGGTACATGATTTCACAAGGATGTTTTATTTGTTTGCCAGCTTCCCCCTTCCTCACAACACAGCTAAATTCTGGGCCTATTCCTCTCTACAAGTCTTCCTTCTGTGTGTGATCTCTCCCTCTCCCTCTCTCCCCCTCCCCCTCTCTCTCTGTGTGGTGTCACTCTCAGTCTGAAGAAACCTCCCTCTCACTCTCTCCCAACCCATTGTTCTCAGCCATTAAATATGTGTGGACATGTCGGAAATCCCCTACCTACACTTAGAGACACACACATACAAACTAGTACAATCGAATAATTAGAGGGATGGTGCCAAGTGCAGACAGGCATAAAGTAGAAAGGGTCTGGCTCCTCTACTATAGCTCACCTACAGGATGGAACACGTCCCCCAGGAAACCTTGCGTCACATTGGGATGAGGACGGAGAGAGGTCGGGAGAGGGACATTAGAGCTAATGGCACCGACCGCCACAAGAGGCTGCTTTTATAAAAACGTTACTGACAACTCTGAACACAGAGTAAAAACACCCATGTGGTAATGGTGTATCATTTCATCGCGTATCCTTTATCCAACATGAAGTTGTTTGCTGCGAGCTAAAGGACATCCGTCGACTCACTTTGCCAGGAGCCCAGGGTGGTTGTTCTCTGCTAAGGTCACAACGTGTGTGTGTGTACGAGTGAGTGAGTGTTAGTGTGAGTGTGTGTGTGTGTGTGGGTGGGTGGGTGTGCGTGCGCGAGTATGTGGTTCGCTGGCCGGTCCATCCGTACAAGGGACATCTGCTTTTCACACAGGCCATTTATACTCTCCCTGACAAGCCTCTGAAAGGAGGACAGGAGGTGACTGGAATACTAAAGAGCTTTGAGGCTATATACACAAACACACACACACACACACACACACTCGGCTGGCTCACTTCTCCACATGTAGGACGAATGCGAAATGAGTCGTTCCAGTGTTGGACGGCTACATGTACACGTCTGGGGACAGGGATGAGGAAATGTGCTGGAGTCTTAAGCAAACACACGGCACCTTCCAACGACTCAATCTAGCATGGCTACCACACGCTTCCTTCCAGAAATGTTTGTATTCCTAAAACCAACCGTTTCCTTCGAAACGACGTTCGTCCCACCGCGCGGCTCCTCCCCTCCGGCCAGGAGGGGGGGACAGGCGGGCGACCCCGGGAGAGAACTACCACAGAAGCTGTTTTCTGAAGCTTACCAGAGGGGGATGTACCTGAGTAGAACAACCCCATTGGATACCCACAGTCTGCCTAGCTTGGACCCATGTTCCTCGGAGGCAGGTTTGGCTACCAATAATGCATTGTAACATTATTGTATCCCTCCTCAATACCACAACTCCCAAGTGTATAGGACCATGCCTGGACATGATTGACTTTTGAAGATGGAGTCACAGTCTTAAACACCCCCACACACTAGCCTCTGGGGTGGCAGGCAGTACAGGTTGTACTGAACATCAAGTCCATGATCTGATCCTGATACAACTTAATTACAATCACTTTCAAACTGAATAAACAACCAAATTACTAGTTGGCTAGACCTTAATTTACAGACCCGATTGAACAAGGGAAACATTGTGTGTTGCGATGTCATGTCTGTCGCCACACTTGCTGCAGAACACCTGTTCACTGTAAAATCAGGTGGCTGAGACAACCGGAATAGTCGCCTAGCAACCCATCCTCGGGCCGTGTCACCCAGTGTCATAATTCCCAGCAGATGTATTTGAATTATGGAGCAAACAACAGTAAAGTTCAAATAAAACCCAGGATGGGGAGGCGGGCTCCTTAAATCAGACCTAAATACGTATATTTACCTATTTCGGTCTGTTTGTTTGAATTAAATCCCGGATCTATGTCTACTACCTAAACCACAAATACATTCACTGTAACAACTACAGGGTTTCCCGAAGCACTTTTCAGTTATGGCGGCCGCCTAAGCCTGCCGCCTTAACTACGTCGTCTCAAAAAAATACAAAGAATATTTTTAACATGACAAAGGCCCTTTTTTTTCTTCTTCCTGACTTATCTGTTCCCATAACCAGGAGATAATGAACCTGTAAGAACACTTCTTGCCACAGTGTGCAGCTCCAGGCCTTCTACACAGGAAGGCCCTGTGGCTTGGCCGCTCTCTACCCACTCACAGATACCAAAGTTATTCACCGAGTTAGGTGTGGCAGTGGCAGAGGCCTGGGCGGTGCCTCGAACCCGAAAACCATCTGCACACACGAGCCCTTCAGGCCTGGTCCATCCCTTTCCCCTCCTCCGACCTGTGCGCTCTCTCATGACTGACTGATCCGCTCTTCGTGACCTAGTTTCACTCTTTCCCTCTGTCCCCTGTGTGTGTGTGTGCGCGCGCCCATGTGTGTGTGTGTGTGCGTCTGGGTTGTTTTCCCGTCTCTTTTCTTAGGTAACCCCGCCATGATCTCATGCCCGGGCGGTACCAGGAGCCTGTGTTGTTCATGCCCTCGACTGATGCCACTCAGGGGCAGGCCGGGCAGACAGGGAGGGGCAGCACTTCCTGGCTCGCAGCCTTATCTGATGCACCGCAGGACAAAGGCAGGGAGAACAGGCAGGCCTGGGGCCTCTGTGGGGGAGGACTACGTATGAGCAGGCCTGGGGCCTGTGTGGTGAGGAGGAAGGCTAACCTTCACAGAATGTATGGCTTCGAGGGTGAGGAGGAATGCTAACTTCCAGAGAACATATGGCTTCTAAGGTAACAAGGGTTGGTGGCTATGGTGAGGAGGAATGCTAACATTCAGAGAACGTATTTCCTCTGTGGTGAGGAGGAATGCTAACATTCAGAGAACGTATTTCCTCTGTGGTGAGGAGGAATGCTAACTTTCAGAGAACGTAGAGCAAGATGCTAGTTCTCTCAGACCCCCAGCTGGCAACTCATTATCCTTAGTGACGTTGTGCTGATACAGTAGAGTTCTGGGTGGATCACAAAAAAAGTATGTATTCTGACAGTAAGCATAAATCTGGGGCTTAAACTAATTTTAGGTACTGTACCACCAATACATGAAACCCTGCTGGATTACACAGAAAAATCATAAACAAATAAGCACACTTTTCAGTGTTATCTTCACTGAAATCTACCCACTCACACAGCCACACACAGCTCGGTTTCCATGACCAGCGGTCTATCCTGGAGACAGGGTTTCCATGGCAACAGCTATGACTTAATGAGATTCCCCAGCAGGGTGTGAGGTGGATAACGAGAGTTGTCCGTCAGGCCAGGGGTGACAGCGGTAGGCCATTAGAGTCTACTGTGAGTGTGTGTGTGTGTATGTGCGGGTGTGTGTGTGCGTGAGCGAGGTAGCATTACGTAACAGTTTCTTTCTCGGGTGTGACAACACCTACATAACAGGGTTAAATCACCTGGTATCTCTCTATCATTCCTTGGTCTCCTCTCTCTCTCACTCTCTCTCTCTCTGCCTGTCTCTCACCCACCCCCGCCACTGCCTCACTCACTGACTCTCTCTTCTTCTTTCATTCATGTCAGCCCCCCCCCCCCCTTTACCTCTGCCTGCTCCCCCAAAACGGACATCTCCTACCCCTCTTGCCTTCTTCCCTCCCCTCCTCCATCCTTGCCCGCTCCCTACTCACTCCTTGGTGATGAGGCCCCTGGGCCCGGTGCGTGTGGCTAGCAGGGGGTCCAGGCCGTGTGTGTCCAGGATGTGCCTTGCTGCTGGACTCAAACGCAACCTGCACAGAGGGAGGAGGAGGGGAGGGGGGAGGGAAGAAGAGAGGGAGTTACACAGAACCGTTTGCAAATTCAAACAGAGCCCAACCCTGTCATGCAGGCCCGGTCAGCCCAACCCTGTCATGCAGGCCCGGTCAGCCCAACCCTGTAATGCAGGCCCGGTCAGCCCAACCCTGTAATGCAGGCCCGGTCAGCCCAACCCTGTCATGCAGGCCCGGTCAGCCCAACCCTGTAATGCAGGCCCGGTCTAGCATTAATGTCAGACCTAAGCTTAGGTAAAGATGACTAGCACGCAGCGGGACAGCCAAAATGCAATCCGCACAGCAGCTGGTCGGTGATCTAAAAGACAAGTCTTAACAGTCTTCAGGCATCAACACCCACTCCAAGTCTGTCCCCTTCCCTGCGAACCCACGATGCCACCACACAGCTCTTTCCCCCCCTCTCCAATTTCGAACGACAAGATAATGAGTGCTGCGAGTCAAATTAACAGACACTTACAGGAGTAGAGTGCCTTTTAAGTGTCAATTCCCTGTCCGGTTTAATAACCCCCCCAGCATGAGCATGAGCGCCCACGACCTCCCACCCCCCGAGCCTTTCCAGGCCGGCCCGGCGGACACATCATGAAACATGGATTGGAACGACAAAAAAATGAACCCAAAGAAAGAACGTGTTGACAAAACAGATAGGACCTTCTCCTCATGTGTTTTGCACATGCCCCTCTGCTCCAGAGGAGTGTTGATGATGTCAATAGTCATGGGGCGGATGTTGTGATGATGTGGAATATGCTGACTGGGCAGGTGGAACCATATATGAGGGCAGAGAACAGTGGAGGTCCGCTGCTATTAAACCACATACCAAAAGCTCCGGGGTCGAGCGTCATGGAACGTGACTGACAGAGGGAGAGAGGAGAGGAAAGGAAGGAAGGGAATGAGGAGGTGAGGAAACAGGCGGGGGTACTCACGGTCCTGTGGCGGCTGGTTTGGGAGGAGGGGGGGGCGGAGCGGCGGGGGCCGCAGCGGGGGCAGGGGCCGCCTCCACGGGGGCGGGGGGAGGCGCGGGGGCGGCTGCCAGTGGGGGGGGGATGTCCACCTGCTTCCAGTCCTCCCCCTCCTCCACCATCAGGGCTATGAGAGTACCCAGGGGCACGCTGCGGCTACCCTCCTCCATCTGCGCACAGACACACACACACACACACGCGCGCACGAGAGAGAATACAGTCATCCCAGTTAGTACAGTTCTCTCTTGTGAGTTGAAACATATCAAGAAGAATTGGGACCATTTGTCCAGAATTGTAATATCAGGTGAGATGCCCCTTCTGCCACCGTTCAGTCTGATGGTGCTCGTCTAGAGCAGTCTGATGGTGCTCGTGTAGAGCAGTCTGATGGTGCTCGTGTAGAGCAGTCTGATGGTGCTCGTGTAGAGCAGTCTGATGGTGCTCGTGTAGAGCAGTCTGATGGTGCTCGTGTAGAGCAGTCTGATGGTGCTCGTGTAGAGCAGTCTGATGGTGCTCGTGTAGAGCAGTCTGATGGTGCTCGTGTAGAGCAGTCTGATGGTGCTCGTGTAGAGCAGTCTGATGGTGCTCGTGTAGAGCAGTCTGATGGTGCTCGTGTAGAGCAGTCTGATGGTGCTCGTGTAGAGCAGTCTGATGGTGCTCGTGTAGAGCAGTCTGATGGTGCTCGTGTAGAGCAGTCTGATGGTGCTCGTGTAGAGCAGTCTGATGGTGCTCGTGTAGAGCAGTCTGATGGTGCTCGTGTAGAGCAGTCTGATGGTGCTCGTGTAGAGCAGTCTGATGGTGCTCGTGTAGAGCAGGCCTAGTCAGAGACGTGCTGACACACCTACAGCAGGTAGTCTTACACAGACTCGCGCTCTATTCTCAGGACGGGAATTGGAAAAAGGGATTTTATGTATTGGGCACCCTTATCATGGAATGTGTTGCAGAATGATGTAAGACTCAGACAACTGATACCACTTACTGCTTTTAAATCTAAAATTAAAGAAATGGAGGCAGGTTCCCAAAAATGTCAATGTTTTTCAATTAACCAGGTTATGTAACTGACTCAAATTATTATTTATTTTTTACTTGTCTAATTTCTGTGTTTTTCTGTCTGTAACTATCTGTTTTTATGTTGCTGCCTGTCTTGGCCAGGTGTTTCCTTGAAAAATAGATGTTTAATCTCAATGGGACCTTCCTGGTTAAATACAAAACAAAAATCTAATTAAACTAGGAAGCGGTGCCGGGGGAGACAGAGAGGGGTGCTGGGAACTGGAGTGGATGATGACAGGAGGAAGGCGTCCTGGCACCTGACACGTGGAAACAAGACCAACCGCCTCTGAAGGATGAGGAAGCAGCTGACTTTACCGCTCCTACCCTCGCCCATCCATTCTCTTCCTCGTTCTCTTGACAAGAACAGACAGAGTGTTGCGAAGGGTCCCTCCCCCTCCTCCCCTTCCCCCCCCCCCCTCCCCTACCTCCCTTCACTCACTCCCCTCCCCTTCCCCCTCGCCCTCCCTAGGTGTTTTCCCAGGGTCAATATTGATTAGTTCTACATGAAAGGCCAGGCACAAAAAGATAAAGGCTGGGCTTCGGCACTTTGCAATGTTTCCAAAAAGCTATCCCTTATTGAGCTGTCGTTGCTGTTAAGGGCACAACTCCGCTGGGGGAGATGGCAGGCTGAGGACAAGCTAAACAACACAACTCCTGCCAAGGAGGAAGCAGTCGGTTTTGAACACAGTGGATCACGACGACGCGACATACTCGAATCGGGTCATCATAAAATGGGTCGTACCTTCGTTTTGCATACAGTCATAAAACGCATACGTGCCATGTTGTAGAACACACATCATAATTACTGCATCTATACCAATGTGTAGGAGAGGGTGTATAGTTCTGAGCAATCCCTCCCCCTCCCCCCCCACACACACACTCACACACACCTCCCCCTGTGCCCACTCAACAGCCACGCCACTCCAATGAACCCATGGGCTCCAGCTAACCAGAAAGAACAGTGGTCGACGAGATGAACACCTGTGCTCACAGCAGGCCAGAACAGACACTATGATCTGGACCCCAGCTCCTAAATTAGGGCCCTCCATCTAGCCCACAAAGAGGAGATTCATGAAGTGTGGCAGCTCAAGCGACACTAGGTTAAAGAAATCAGTTTTTTTGTAGTGAGGGGGTGGGGGCACCCACACAACCTGAAACATGGCTCAGCCTTTCAAGGCTTGCCCTGGCTTGCATGTGAGTTACGTGCGCTTTTCTTCCTCCTGCTGGGGGCTGCAGGTGTGTGTGACGTACTGTGTGTGTGTGTGTGTCGCCTCTATCTCCCAAGCCAGGTGGGAGGCGATAGATGACATCAGCAGCGCCAATGGCGACAAATCAGGACTTCTGGAAATTTCCATGGAAAGCTCCCCCTCCCCCGTTCCCCTCCTCCCTCGGCCAGGTAGAGCGAGCTCTGGAGGTGGGAGTATGTTGCTACCTACTGTGACACACACACACACACACACACACACACAGTAGAGGAGGTGTGGCCTGTGCCTTCTCAGATAATAGAGCCGTAGAGGGGAGGAAGGGAGCGAGGCCCTGTGATGGATCTCAGTTGCGACTCCATCTACTCCAGATTGATGGGGGGGGGGGGGGGGGGGATGGTGGGAGGGGGGCTCGGCCGTGACCGTTAACCCCTGGTGACCATGGTTACCCTGGCAGGTTTACATCAGGTCAAAGGACAGGTCAGATTAGTCGGACTCAATCATACAGGTGACCTTTGATAATATCACACGCCAAGCATATTATGTGAACTAAAATATGGTAACACAGATTACCACAGGTTCAGTAGCCTATATCATTTCGATATATTGGAAGCTCAGGGATATATTGGGCAAAAAGATGAACGACTGGGTTATGCATGAGTCTGTATGTTCAATGGGTAGATTGTTTGACCATGCACACAGTTTATATCTCCAGGTATAGAATTGCCCTACAAATCCCCTCTCGTTTGGAGCATTGTGATGTCACACTGACATCAGGCAGTAAATCATTTGTCCGGCTCTCCCTCTGTGTGTGTTCCACAATCCTGAAAGGGGGTGGTGAAGGACTCCCCTCAGTGAAAGCACGGCATCAGAAGGTCTGGGGATGGGTCGCTGTTTATTCCCACCTCGGGATAGGAATGATGGCAAGTCTCAAGCTGTCGTAACATGACTACATTCTCGATTGCATCACGACACCCACTTCTTCCCTGAACAATCCCAGATTCACCAAACCTACGGACGGTGTTGGACAAAAAAACGGGAAAAAAAATTGTCCGCATGGTCCACCTCCAATTAAACCAAAATATGCAAATGCGGTCCTACTTGGTGAGGTGGCTTGGCACAGACACAGACAGCTGAGCGTTAATGATTTCCCATTCATTTGGAAGAGAACAACATTGCTTCACAATCCAGCTCTGTGGGGTGTCGGGGAGAGAGAGAGAGGCGACCATGCACAGGGGCATATTCCTAGCCCACGAACAGAATCTTCGTAAACACCAATTAAAGGCCGGGATATGAATAGGAGCTGCTGCTTTAATTAGGCTCTCGCAGAAACTGCAGCTCTGGGCCGAATGCCGCTCCATCGGTTTCCCCCCCGCCGACGACTCTTTGTGTTTTCTGTCATCCCTAACAGATGTTCTTCTTCCTGGTGCGTGGACGTCTCCATCAGACACACGGTACACAACAACAAAAATAGCACACGGGCGTACGTACGGGGCTCAACACTGCCATCGTCTGGCTCCACTTTTCTCATCAAGTGTTTTTTTTTCCTCTCTTGGTTAAACAGGGATTACAATAGTAGTCCAGTCCTCGCTGGGTGAAAGTGATAGAGAGAGGCTCAGGTGACTACAGGCAGAGAGACAGAGAACGGTAGAGAGAGAGGTTCAACTGGCTGACACCGATTCCACGCATTATAAAGGATCCACTCTGTGATTCCAGTGGCGTGTTGCCGGTCAGCCGGTGGAAGAAGGGTCTGGAAGCACCAGGTGGTAACGAGGAGGGTCCAGGTCTCAGCCTATCGGACTGTGTGGATGCAGGTACTCGCGGCTCTTCAGAACCCACCCCCAGGCAGAACACCCTCCATTGATCAGGATACGCACACAAGAGACCGCCGAAGCGCTCAATTTGTCCCGAGAGGCCGAGAGAAGGCCCGCTTTGTTTGGAGGCTGTGGAAAATATACAGTATCGATCGCTGAAAGAGGGGGAGGAGGAGGGAGGAGAAGAGAAGGAGGAGGGGAAAGGGCGATATTTGTGATTGAATCTGGGTTTTACGTGTTGCCAGGCAGATTAGTCTTATGAGAGCCAGAGTGAGAGTTCTTGCCATCAGTCACAGCCTTTGATTTGGTCTGCTTCCTCAATGAGACAAATGATTCTAGAGAGATCTTCCTCCAGTGCTGAAGCTCTGCTTCAGTATCAACGTGACAAAACAACCATTTTATGATGATGCCTCCAGCAGTTAACCCCTTAAATAGGTCTCAATCCTTAATCACAACACTAACAAGGCTTTGCTACAAAACAATCTACCTGTGCTATGATATACAAACTCTAGAGTTCAACGCGGTAGGCGAATGTCAAAGATTCAACCACACTGTTTAAAACATATTTTGAAAACCAGCTGTTTAACCTGGGAATTCCAGCTTAAACAACCATCACAGGAGGACATCAGCATGAAGCCAATTACTTATCTGGCACAAAGTCCTCTGAATAGAGGTAATAATAGCCCGGAACACATCTCTGCAACAAAACCCCAGATGGTACACAACCATATGGGTTTACTGTGGAAACGCACAAAACCCACACGGACACAGTGGGAGACCTGGATGTTGGTGTTTGAGGGACAGTGCACATACTGTTCCTCTACAATCTCTGGGACACATATAAAGCTGGAGACAGCTAGCAGGTGTGCGTGTGCCTGGCTCACAGAGCAGACAAGCGAAGACGCTGTTCAAACTTGTAAAACAGAAACTATAAGAAAACTATAAGAAAAATGTTGATGTTCATTACAGGCGGGGGGGGGGGGGGGGGGGGAACGATACCTTTGGTGGTGTGCAGTAATAGTTTTGCTTGGCCTTAATACTGGCCCATAGTTCCCCTCGGTTGCATGTGTCTGGGAACAGGAAGCTGAACAGAGAAAAGAGAGGCTGGGGAATATTGAAAATAGAGGCTGGGGAACAGGAGACTAGACAGAGGACAGAGAGAGACAGAGAGACAGAGGACAGAGGACAGAGAGAGACAGAGGACAGAGAGACAGAGGACAGAGAGACAGAGGACAGAGAGAGACAGAAAAGGAGCAGAAGAAGAGGGGAGTTAGGGAACAGCGACAGAGAGAGACTGAGGAAAGAGAAGGGGGGGGGGGGGGGAGTTCATGAATAAAAAAAAACCTAGGGATTTTGAGACCGAGACAAGACTGGTCTCGATTCATCAGAGCGAGGAGTGACCCTGCGAGAATCCGTGTCTCCTCCGGCCACTGTCACAGCCTCCCCATGTCACCGTTAATGACAGCCAGAACGACAGGGACCAGACACACACACACACACACACACACACCCCGCCACCTCACGGAGAAACCCAACAACTGTTGGAAGACCACACTCCCTCCCAGGGTTAGGTGTTTAGTCTAAGTCCGCCATTCGTTCCAAAAAACGAAAATGATTAGGTTTCATGTCGGTGTATAAATATCGATGGCTAATGCGTTTTTCGACAGCAATCCATATTCATTCCGCACTTCCTCCGGAGGGAAAACCGTCGGGAAGGAAGCCGGTGAGAATCAGCCAGGGTGTGTGTGAGAACGTGTGGGGTGATGAGAGCGGGCGGGGGGGGCGGGGGGGTGATGGATGGGTAACTGGTTTGGACGGTAAGCACATTGGGCCATGTCAGACATCTTTATACAACCCTTCATCAATTCATCCAAGACATCATCACACAACATCTTTCACTGCACTTCAAGAAATGCCCGTCCTCCACCTGCTAAACGTGCATATCCATCAGCCCTCTTTATCTCTCCCTCCTCGCTTTCAGTAGGTCATCTGCTCAGCCACCGGCCTGGGGGGGGGCGGATCTATGTTGGCCAGATCGACCCAGCGCACACGCGCGTGTGTTATAGAGTGATTAACTGCACCCGGGATAGGTTTCCTGATTGAAGCCCTCAGGTCAGGATGGAGGGTAAGGGGTGGAGGTGTGGAGGGATGGATTCATATGGGCGTTTAGGAAGCAGGTTACCAACCCCCAGCACCAGTGAGAGGATTGAGGGTAGGGTGGAGGGGGGTAGGGTGAAGGTGTAGGAGGGGCTGGGTGTGTGGTGTGTGTGTGTGTGGTGGGGAGGGTTACGGGGCAGGTTCCCATCCCCCCCCAGCACCAGTAAGACCCAGCAGCAGAACCCCCACCTCTGGAGCTGGGAGGAGGTCAGGGTTGACCCTCATTAGGAAGTCCTGAGCCCTGTTGGCTGCCAGTCTGCTGTGGGCCCTCTTCCCAACTCCCACCGGCGTGGGCTTCATAACGAGCCCCTAATGTAGAGGGCGACGAGGTGCTTATAGAGACAAACTACAACAGCCCTGACAGCTCATTTAGGCGGTGACCCAGTACACAAAGGGGCAAAAACACAGCCATCCTAAATATATATGTACATATACATGTATGTTCATATGTACACACAGGCACACACACACAGCATATTGTATCCTGGGTGTTGTTTGGGGGTACTGGTGGGGGGGGTGTGGCTTATCTAATTCCGTGTTCTCTGCCAGCTCAAGCTCTTAAACCCCTACCCCCAACTCCTGGGTGGTTGCCATGGAAACTACCTCATCCCCATGGCAGCTGGATGGGAGGGCGTTAAGGGTGGGATAAGGGGAGGTGAGGGTGAGAGTGTGTGTGTGTGTCTGTGAGAGAGAGAGAAAGAGAGGTAGAGAAAAAAAAGAGATCAGAGAAATAGGGTCAGAGGGAAAATGTATATGGGTTACTGTATAATTGTGAAACAAAGCTTGCTTGGATTGTAAGCAAAGCACTTTTTAGTTTGAGTGTTAGTGTGTGTGTGTGTGTGTGTGTGTGTAGGGGGGGGGGGGGTGACTGTGTGCTATTTATGCACATAAGTAGCCATTTGAGTCGAGTGCAATGTTCATCTGGTAGAGTAGACCGGATCTGTATCGGGTCTTTATGCTACACAAACACAACACCTGAACCTGTGTCTCCAGTGCACCCTCAACTGAATATGAGCACACACACACACACACACCATCACATTACTGGACTTGCCTCTAAGCCTCTCTGCCCGGATGAATGGACACACGGTGGAGGATCCGGGGCACCAGGTGTGACACAGACCAGGCTGTGTGTGTGTGTGTGTGTGTGTGTCTGTGCGTGTGTCTCTCACTATCAGCTCACTCTGTCAGACAGTAGGGATGATCTGACCTCTTCCACAGCAACACACAGCCTGCCCAATTGTACACAGGGAAAAGCAATCATGGCATCACGGAATATAATGACTACAACCATCGACACTGCCTCTTCTTCAGGGTAGATCTCACAACCCAATATTATAAATACCAGAATAGAAGATATTTCCTCTGCAGATCATCCGTCTAAACTAACTGTTCCAAGTGCACTGATCAAGAGGAAGGACTGCAGCCTCCTGTGATTGGGCAGTTGAATGGGCGGGTCTTCCCACCCTGACTTATTTCAAAAGGCACGTCGATGTGACGGGAGGGGACAAACGCCTTCCGTCCCTCTGTTCTGGTGTTCAGACGTGTGGAGCAGGGCTGATGAAAGACAAGTGATCTGGCCATCTCTGGCAGGCTGGCAGATATTCACACATCAAACAGGCAGATGGAGGAGAGGAGCGAAGGAGAGAGAGAGAGAGAGAGAGAGAGAGAGAGAGAGAGAGAGAGAGAGAGAGAGCGAGCGAGCGAACGGGAGAGCAAGTTGTCACTGGACAGAGATTGTCAATGATGTTCTGCCAGTCTGTAGTCATATACCAGGTTTGACAAGTACAGCCAATTATAGATAGATAGAACCCCCCCCCACACACACACACACACACACACACACACACACACACACACACACACACACACACACACACACACACACACACACACACACACACACACACACACACACACACACACACACACACACACACACACACACACACACACACACACACACACACACACACACACACACACACACACACACACACACACACACACACACACACACACACACACACACACACACAACTTCCCTGACAGAGGAAAATCAATTTGCTCGCTTGTTTTCCCGCCCGAGCGTGTATCAGCTGGTACAGCCATCTGGTATTCTTGTTTGTGCGTGTGTGTGTGTCTGCACACTATATGTGTGATCGATTACCAATATCTTGGCCAAAACACCGTCATCGCTGGACTCCATGGTAACCACAGCCTTGTCGGTCTCAATCTCACAGAGAGCATCTCCGGCAGCCACCGGCTCACCTGGAGAGAGGAGGGGGGGGACACACACACACACACAGAGAGACAGAGAGGGATGGAGGGAAAGAGAAATCCTTTAATTTTTTCATACTTCAGTGTAACCCGACCTGAGGCAGTGAGTGAAGTCCCCTCCCTATGAATTCTGCATGAGCTGGTCACATCGTTACAGCCCCTCCATAAACTATGGACAGCTCCCATCATTACAGCCCCCATATAAACTACAGCTCGGCGCACTTCGTTCGATACCAACGTTGGTCGGCCAGATGGAATGATCCAAGCAGACAGTACGCTGAGCTAAACAAGCCGGCTTCCATCCACACCTCTCACACCAGTCTGCCCCTCCAGCAAACACACAGGAGGTAGGCTGGCAGAAACAGGACAAAGAGAGAGGAAAATCGGGATTATATATGAAAAAAAAGAACCCCATCGATATCGTCTGAAGCCAGTGGTGACACAGGAGCCTGGGATATGAGACGGCAAAGCTTCACCCCTCCATATCCCCCTTACCTCCCTGCGTCCTGTAGTGGGGATGGATAGGAATACATTATCCTCTGCTTAGCAATGCAAAGTAACTGCAATTACTCTCCACTATCCTACGTTCCACTGCTACATGTCACCTGTCACCTTGGGACAGAGAGACAGTGAAACAGAGAGAGAGACAAAGAGAGAGACAGAGAGTCAGAGATAGACAGTGAGACAGACAGAGAGAGAGACAGAGAGAGACAGAGAGAGAGACAGTCAGTGAGATATACAGAGAGACAGAGAGAGACAGTGAGACAGACAGAGAGAGAAACAGAGAGAGAGACAGAGGACTGGAGGAGAGTGAGCGGTGTTCAGATCCACGACTACGGACACCCACAGCAGGGAGGGGGGAAGGAAATCTTCTACACGAGAGATAAAAAGAGTCAGTCCACATTTCCCAACAGACTCTAGAACTGAAACTCTAATCAGATTCCTGTGCGGAGGAGAGGAAAGATATGATTGAATCTGCTGAGAGAGAAAAAAGAAAAAAAGTGGATTGGGAGAGCATGGATTCAAGAGGAAGAGGAGAGGGGGGAGGAGGAAGAAGCCTCGATGAGGTCGGGGTCAGGAGCTACGCTGACCAGATGTGCAGCCGAGAAGTAGGCTGGGGGGGGAGGAGTGGTCAGCGATCTTCTTAAAAAACATGGAGGAAGGGCACAGGCCTGGACAAGCACAGGGCACAGGCGGAAACACAGCCTAGCCACAGTGGGAAACATCTCCCCAGCTCAAGAGCTATAGGACTCCTCTCAACCGTGTTATGGAAGGAAAGAAGGAGAGGGAGAAGGAGGGAGTAGAAGAGGGGGAAGGAGGGAGGGTGGAGGGATGAAATATTGACCTGGGGTGCCCTAGAGAGCCTGGTGCAGAGACCTAGATTGGATTTGTCTGTGTGTGCGTGTGTGTGTGGTTTTAATGCTGTAGTACCCCAGGGGTTGGCTGTGATGTGAAATATTAAAGTTTAAACAGGTGACCCCCTAGCCTTTTCCACTCTGCTACACTGAATTGACTTTAGGCTTAACACTGAGATAAAACTGAGTCAAGTCAGGTAACAGAATGCACAGGAGGAACAACTGAATGGACAGTTGTAAACTGCCTCTAATCTAGAGCAATTCAAAACACTGTATACAGTGCAAGCACCATAGAAAACAATGAGAATGGGGAAATGACTTCTAAAAACCCATTTCTTGAAGCGCTGGTGACACGTGGCCTTGGTTAGAGGTGGATATTAATATACAAGTGACAGAGCTGAGAAATGGACGAGGTCCTCTTTAGGAAAGCGATGAAAAACTCATTGTGATGCCCGAGAGGCTGCGCGGCCATATGCCACTCGGAAAAACATCACTGGCAATGACGTTTCACTTCCACACACACCATTGCAATTCAATGCCTGACCGACGGCGTTTCGGTGTGTGATTGACTTCCACACACACCATTGCAATTCAATGCCTGACCGACGGCGTTTCGGTGCGTGATTGATGCAAACTGCAGAGCATGCGGCAGGACATGTCTTCCCCGTGTCTTCCAGGTGCGAGGCTAGTCGTCATGTGGCCTACACCTCCATCTCTGGTTCCAGCCTACGCCGTGAGATCGTCTTAAAGCCATGCCTACACGCGCAGCCGTCCCTAGAGACACCCCCCCCCCCCCACCCACCCATCCTATGACTGAGCCACACGGCAACAAAATGCCTAGCAGCAGCCAATGGGGGTGACTGTCTCGATAAAAGGCTGAACGGATGTAAGGGGGCAGGGGGGGAGGAGGGGGGGCTGATAGATATACCGGCAGTGTTTCGCTCAGCCAATTAGCTAGCGGCTGCTATCAGGTGCTGTGCTCTACCCAGGATCTGTGGTTACCCTTGTGTGATGCCACACAGCTGACAATTAAGGAGCTCCGGGCATTCCATCCCTCCTGTAGGACGGGGGAGGGGGGTGCACGACTGGAGAAGGGGCCCCACAAATACCAAACAGCGGGTAAAAAGGATGGATTCTGCATCCTGACGGATTTCTCCTCGTCATGATGCTTCCTCTCTCTGCAGGGTCATAAGAATTCTAGACTGCATGGATATTATTATTATTACACTATTAGCATTAGCATCAGTATGACAGCCTAAGCTAGGGTCCATGGGATGGTAGAGTGTTGCATCCTACACCTTGACTCATCACTGCGGCCTCTCACCTTCTTTCTTCAGCCATTTGACGATGTTGCCCTCCTCCATGGTCGGGGATAGAGCCGGCATCTGCACTTTGACTGGGGCGACCCCTAGAGGACGCAAAGGGAAACAGCATCAGACAAGAGCCCACAAGCGTATTCAGGAGTTCACATGGATGGTGTTTTAGCTGAAACAGGGAAGTACGGAGTACCGTGAAGCGATGCTCACTTATAACAGCCTGTCTAAGCTGAGACTGAACGTGCATACAGTTGTGTTGTCTACAGGGTGTGTGTGTGTGTGTGTGTGGTCATATGCCTCAGCACACATCTTGCCAGCTAGCTGAAGATTCCATGGGGCTCCAGCCAGGGAGCCACAGGAAGTGGATGGTGGAACGGAACAGGATTTCACCGTAGTAGCGCCGGCCTGTTGCCGCGGACCCATTGTACGATTTCCCCTCGGAGGGGGGGATCGATAATGTTGGGTTTGACTATGCAATAACAGATGAGTGAGCTGGTGTACACAGGCTGACAGGCAGTACATGCCCCTGGAAGCAACCTGGGCACCGTGCCTCAGACAGGGGCAGACTAGAGTTCAGCGTTCTGGATCGAGGCACTGGGCTGGTCACTTTACAGTCTGGGCTCAAGAGAGGCTGACAACAGCAGTACCCAGACCTGTGGAGAAATCCAATTCTATGTATAGCCATTTCACAAGCGACATCACAGAGGGCTTGACAGATGCCCACAGATCAACACCTAGAATATAACCGACGGAAACCCTCAGAGAAGATACGGAGTAACTCCTCAAAAGCTTTCAGAGAGAAAGAAATTGGGGGGAAAAAAAGAAAAGTGGAGGAGCTTCTGGTTCAGGCCTCCAGCTCCCAGTGTACACGGACAGGCTCAGCCTAGGCCTGGTAAGTGAGATGACAGCACTGGGTAGTTAGGACTGAGGGAACCTTGTGTGGTAGTGCTCGATGTTCATTGGCTGTTGTTACTGCTCATGCGGGAGTCAGTGCTGCATGTCACGTGTGACGACCGAACGAGTGCATCGTCGCACATCGATTCCCTCGCCACAGGCCCTTTGAAATTCCATTCATGTACCCGGGTCTCTTAATTTGAACGGGCAGGGGGGCCCAGTGGGCATTTAAGTGTGTATGCGGGGGGTATTTGGAGAGAGAAAGGGATAGAGAAAGAGAGAGTAGGCAGATAGACAGAATGAGGAGAGAAAGAGACAGAAAGAGCGTGAAAGAAAGAGCGAGAAAGCGAGGAATGATAAGTGTGAGAGGGAGCGAGAGAACAAAAGGAGATAAAGGTAAAGAGCAGAGGAGAGGTGAGTACACTGGGCCCTGGCCCATCTGAAATACCCGACACCTCCCCCTGCATTGTCTCAAATCACATCTGTCTCGATCCCCATGTACTGTAGCCTACACCAGACTGACCAAATCCTGCTGATTACCACCATTGGTTCCACACCATTGTCTACCATTAGGTCAGAACTGCAAATTGATCGTCTGGCCTAAATGTCAGTTGATAAAGCCCATTATACTGTGATTCACAAACCTCAAGGCATGAGAACAACATTGTGCTATTTTCCAACGGGAAAATTGGACCCCAGATTCCGTGCACGTTTTGCTGGCTGTTTCCATGACCTTAATCCTAACTGTCAGAGCCCTGAAGTGTGGAGGTGGAGGTCTTCATGGCATGCTGGAGAGGGCAGCATACGACCGGAGCCTTAGGCCCCAGCATGTCTCCTGGGTCACGCAGTGGCTGACTCACCACTCGCCCTGGGCCTGGTGCATGCCTGCGCTCTCATTTCATTGAGAAAACATGCATCCAGCAGAAACTGACATGCCAGAATGAATTGAGGTCCAACAAACTCATCCAAGCACTACGTAAGCAATAACCACTGTGATCAAATTTAAATAGTGACATTAGCATGTAGTTAAGGTCTAAGAAAAATATTTGGATGGATGGATGGATGGATGCTAAATATAAGATTATTGATTTAGTCTAAAAGGGTCAAGACTAAAGCCACTCGTGCAGAAAAGAATGTAATGTATTCAGAATCACATCCACATAGTCTAATGAAGTGGGCTAACTTGTAAGAATGATCAAAGGAGACTTCTGGCTTGCTTCTGCTGTTTGAAACTGTTGTCTGATGCTGCCCCCTGGTGGATACAGAACAACAGCTTCACTTCAGAAGCATTAACTGTTCATAATCTATCTTGTGAGCTAGCGCTTTTTAAGCCTTTAACTGAGCAGGGTACCTCCATGAGATATAATATCTATTTTGCAAGAAATCCCATAACATTTACTACAAAACAGCTAACATGCAAGGCCTTACATTCGTGAATTAAAATAAATGAGAGTGGCGTTTGTCATAGTCACATTGAACTGAACAGCCTGGCATTGACAAGCAATGCAAGCTAACTCAACCAGCTAACCAACGAACCTATTGTATCACAGTAGTATCAGTACTAGACCGTATCACATCTGCCAAATAAACAAACACATCGTTCGGTAGCTGACACAACGATATTACAACGATTATTGGAGGACATAACTATATCTTGCTATGTAGCATGGCTTGGCCGTTTTCAAGTAGTTCATTGCATGGTATAACGTATTTACATCACAAACTAACCAACATAGCTCAATATTTGAAGAACGTTTTGAGCAAGCATCCTCAAGGTGTCAACAGAGGTGAGCTCGTCTCGCTAGCCAGTCAGTGACAGTTTAGCTGAGCAGTAATACCATTCATTTACGGTGTCAACACTTACCGAAGAATGATGGGGACTGAAATATATGCCTGACATGGTCTTGCCACGAATGTGAAGACCATGAACATTTTTTAAGCTTTGACAATCTAAGACCGAATATAATTCCTTGACGACCCAGCCGTAAGGAGGCCGCCATGATTTCGTCCTCCGCAATAGAGTGATGTCTAATCTAGTGCCGGAAACCTAACTACAAATTGCACAGCCCTTAAAAAACGGAATTAATTGTACTTTTAGACATTTAAACATACATAACTACAAAATTGTAAACGAATCAATGTATCTGTCTACAAATGGTGTTTCAATGACACTTCAACAGACTGGCAAAAGAGAGACGGCTTTATTGGGTCCGTAGAGGACCCCTACGTCTGTGCTTCATTTGTAAATCATAAACATTTTACAATCTTTATCGCCACCTAGTGAGAGAGATGTCATAATCGCAAAATGTTGATAATTCTGTAAAACATGTTTTACTATACGTAGACACAACTTATCATCTTAAATGAATATCCTATGTCGCTCTAATACTCCATCTCTTAGTGTAGATGGATGTACTGTGTGTAGCTTACATGATAAGCATAAAATTTGAATTTATCAGTTTAATTCCTCAAATGCATTTGAACAAGGACGTTTTTATTCATGTATTTATGTAAGACAACGTGTGCATGCATTTGATGATATGATATGATTGTATACTATAATCAGTGTGGATTTCAATACAGTTCTGTATAAATGACATAGCTGCATTAGGCTTATTGCCCCGTCATTGTGTGACAAAGCCTTAGCTGTATTTATATTAGATTGGTTACACCTGCCAATACATTTTACATTTACATTTAGTCATTTAGCAGACGCTCTTATCCAGAGCGACTTACAGTAAGTACAGGGACATTCTCCCCGAGGCAAGTAGGGTGAAGTACCTTGCCCAAAGACACAACGTCATTTGGCACAGCCGGGAATCGAACTGGCAACCTTCTGATTACTAGCCCGCTTCCCTAACCGCTCAGCCACCTGACTCCCAATAGAGTGTGATAAAAAGTTTTGATAAGCAGTGATTGTGCATGCACTCTGAAGAAACATTCCCTGTGTCTGTGCCGTGTGTGGTACAGACACAGACCAACATGGGCTCCCTTTATGTGTGTGCTTATCTTATATCACTTCCTTGTCCTTCCCCCAGCATATATCTGATTGCAGAAATGGCCCCTCTTTTAAATAATAAAATTTCAGCGCACAGCTCATTCAAATAGGGACATAATCTTTTCTATGTAACACAAGATAATATGTGGCACAGGACAGGGACTGTGCACTGTAGCTTAGAGCTGGGGTCCTAGAGAAAGTTAGGATACAGTTTATTTTACTGGAGTCAAATTGATGATTAGTTGTTATTTTCCAAACCAAACATTGCCTAAGGTAGTGTGATTGTTTATGCACGTGCTTGTTTACACTGTGTGTCTGAAAAGGTTTAGGTGTCTGCTTTCCTGATAGATTAATTACAACCAGTTTGGTTGCATGTACCTCTGCCAATCAACCTCCACTTGTACCAACTGTAAGCCAAGTATTTTTCCAGCTAATGTTTTTCACCACAATCTATACTTGAGCAACCACAGTATAAAGACAGAATGTTCTCTTTGTCAACATATGAGCTGTATGGTAAAACATGGGCAAATACCATAGTGTGATTCAGTGGATAGCAAACCGAATCTCTTGCATTTCTAGATTTTATTTTGTCCTGCATCTGCCTCTGTACCCTCAACTTACTGGATGCACCTGTTTTCTTGTAGCATGTACTGTTCTGTTGCACTGCTGTCTCTTTTGCATTGATCAGACAGTGGTTGGCCACTCCATCATGTTTTTTCTGCACTGCATGGGTTATCCCAGCCTGGACCATTTGCTTAACAGTTACGTTATCTCACTGAGAGTCACATCCTAACACATTTCCCTATGTATCTGACTGAGAGCAACAGCAACATGCACATTGACTAAATCACACCGGAATTTAGCCAGTCACACATCAGTACCTCTGATAAGATGGAAAGAATCGTTCATATCTTCAAATTACCGGTGTGCTGTGATAACGTACATACATGTATTCTTCCATCATACGTTATGCTGCTATACCAGGTTGTCAGCTTCCCACCTATAGACGGGGATGAGTCTGACTATAGGTGGGAAGCTGACAACCTGGTGACCTGGTGTAGCCAGAACAACTTGGAGCTCAATGCTCTTAAGACAGTGGAGATGGTTGTGGACTTCAGGAAGAATACAGCCCCACTCACCCCCATCACCCTGTGCGACTCCCCAGTCAACACTGTGGAGTCCTTCCACTTCCTGGGCACCATCCTCTCCCAGGACCTCAAGTGGGAACTGAACATTAGCTCCCTCACCAAAAAAGCACAACAGAGGATGTACTTCCTACGGCAGCTGAAGAAATTCAACCTGCCAAAGACAATGATGGTGCACTTCTACACAGCCATCATTGAGTCCATCCTCACCTCTTCCATCACCGTCTGGTACGCTGCTGCCACTGCCAAGGACAAGAGCAGACTGCAGCGTATCATCCGCACTGCTGAGAAGGTGATCGGCTGCAATCTGCCTACCCTCGAGGACCTGCACACCTTGAGGACCCTGAGGCGTGCGAGGAAGATTGTGGCCGACCCCTCCCACTCTGGTCACTCCCTGTTCCAGCTACTCCCCTCTGGCAGAAGGCTGCGGTCCATCAGGACCAAAACCTCACGCCATAAGAACAGTTTCTTTCCATCTGCTACTGGCCTCTTCAACAAGGCCAAGGACTCCCATTGACATTCATTCACTTATTTAACTATTATAAGTCTATCTAATGGCAATTTCAGTATGCATAAGGCACTTTATCTCAGTATCCGATTGCACTATGTTGACCATTCACGCTGCTCATTATTCTTATTTTTATATATATTTTATTTTATATTTAAATTGTTGTATTCTTAGATTGTTTAGTTCTTAGAAATAGTTAAACTTTTGTACTTTTACTTAATTTAAGATCTGTATATGTTTAGTGTTTTGCACCTCCCTGCCACAGTAAATTCTGTGGCAGGGAGGTGCCGAATTCTGATTCTGATTCTGATTCTGATGCAGATGCATTGGTGCATTTTTATCAGCAACTTCTATTGTATCATGAAGGAACAATATTTCATAAATATTTTTATATGAGGTTGTGACTGCCTTTGGATGGAGATTGCTACTCTTTTTCTTTATAGTGGTCTTTAAATCATTTTATTTCAATACTGTTTTAATACATCTGGTTGGTAATAAGATATGTTACATAAAAACTTCAGTCGTACCTGAGTCGAGACAGAAATGAACTAGATAAGATTGGGTGGACAACCTCGATGATACAAGATGAATACATACATCCCTTGTGGTTAGATAGTTTTTTAATTTGCATTGCATCCCTGTTTCATGTCAGACAGCGATCAAAACTATGTCCCCAAGTATCAGACTTACAGTATATGTAGTCAATGCTGCTACATCATATTATGTGTTATCTGTTTTTATCTGCCCTCAAGTGACTACAAAGTTATGACAAACTCCTTGAAAACTCATATAACCACGGGCAGTTGCCAACTGGGACCAGATGCTTTCATTTCACATTTTGAAGATACAGCCAGTTTGATATGCAAGCCTTGATGTCCAGGCCTTGATGTTAAAATGAAATGGAGACATTTGTTGGCCGCCTGATTCTTCATTTCCACATCATCACATTCAGAAAAGACACTCGGCTGACCATCATAGGCTTCCCTGGAGTCACAAGGCTGTCATATGAAGGACATTGGTGAGCCAGAGTGAATGAATACTAATAAGTAATTTTACACTATGGGGACACGATGTGGCTGTCAAAAAAAACACCAAACGTGTGGGCGAGCTATCACACATGGAAAAATTTTTGAAAAAAAAACATGATGAAGGCAAAGCAGAGGCAGATATTGGGATGAGAATTTGCCTGCAAACACAGGCGTAAGAAATGAGACATTGAGTGACACTACTGTTATCTCCAGTCAACTGAATCATCTGGCCTGAGGTGCCAGCAGTGATACGATGATTGCCACCTCAGACAATTAACTCTTAGGCATTTCATACTATCAGAGATACCTTCACAATGACAAGCACTATCTATGGCTCTGGTTATTGTCTTTAAGCCTGCTTGAAAAAACTGCAATGGTTGGATAACGATTTGGGCTCTGTCCAGCTATGTCTCAGAGACAGCTTCTGCCACCACTGCCAATATTGAAAAATTAGTATTGATTAGGTCCAGCCGAAATCTGCAGCCACAACACAGGTGGAAGGTCCAGCCTAAGTGAGGGCATGGGATGATGAGACTGCATGATTATTTTGGATTTGTAAAAATACCCTAAAAAACATGGCATGACCATTATACAAGTGTTTAGATTGCAAGGAGGGAAGGTTCAAAATGCTTTTGAAGAAAAATAAAACAGTCTTTGTTGAAGCCTGAGAAATACTTTATTATTGAAAACAGACATTTCTATTTACATCTGAGTACTTAGAGTACATATCACTGGTGACAATTGTCATTGAGCTTGCATTTGCAGTTCAACCAAAACAGAGAATATATCCTACAAGAATTGCATCATTTTATAATGAAAGTCCATTTGTAACAGTGGTATACACAAATCAAAAACTAGCTACAGAAATAGACACTAAAACACCAAGACAGGTTTGGAGAAAGACAGATTCCCAAAGAGTGCTTCTCGGTTTTGATATGTACAAATGTAATGTATCCATAAGTGAGTGTCCTCCCTGTTCAAATTGTTCTAATTCCCATTCGATGTAAAAAGGAAACTGAAGAACTATTCAGTGCAAAGAGTTTCATAGCCTGCCAAAGAAAAGGTTATGAAAATGTGAAAATCAACTATAATTAGAAATAATGTAATCGATGTAAACATATCCTGTAAAGTTTCCCAAAAATACAAAAAAAAACATTTGTAAAACAGCCAAAATATAAAACTTAGACACATTAGATACATAAAATGCGATCACTTAAATAGTCTTCAGAAGGGGGTTCAAAACGTTGTCCGTGGTCCAAATGTCCTTCACTTCTCTGACTCTCTCCACCCTCGTGCATTCTTTCCAAACTTGTAAACCAGCCTTCGTCCATCTACACGTTCCAGAATTTCTCTCTTGTAGTAATATCTTCCGTGAAGACAAAATCAAGACATTTATTTGCACACGTTTATTTATACATATTTTTCTTCTATAAAACATTTTATTTGCTAAGCTATTAGGCTTCCAAAACAAGGCAGAGTGTGCATTACATGAATTGCACGGATCAGCTTGTCTGTGTGTGTGGGTTTGTATTTGCGTGTGTGGGTGTGTGCCTGCCTGCCTGCTTTCCTGCGTGCATCCATGCGTACCTCATTGCACGGCTCAGCTTCTCATAGGTCATGCTGCTATTGTTCTTCTTCTTGCCCCACAACTGTGCCACTGCCTCTGACTTCAGGAAGCGGAAGACTCCCTCTGTCCGGTCCTCCCACTTTATGAGGCCTTGGTTGCGATCCGGATTCAGTAGAATGTCCCTGATGAACTCCCACAGGTGTGTCCCCCGGGGGTCTGGAGTACCACAGGACACAGAGGAATTGGGTCAGGCAGAACCATTTCCATCTACCACTAAGGCATTCATGTTATCTCCACAACCCTGCCACATAGCTGGTAGTCTCTCTTTTTCCTTGTTTGAGAACATAAACTGAGAAAAACAATACAGTCTCACTGTATAAATATGAGCACATTTGCACCGGGTCTTGATAAATTAATTTGTATAGTAAATGTTACTTACTATGTTTTTTGACTTGATGAGGGCGAATGTAAGCTCTCTTTGTATCTGAAATCAGATGAATTAAACAGAATTGTACAGTGGTTAGAGCTTCTCTTCACGTCATCAGTTACCTACAAAATGTTCAGTTGTTTTTGCACCTTTACGTATCTAAAACAAAGTATTTACTTATATATGCCTTATGAAAAAAAAAAAAAACAAGTGCAACTGAACTGTATGAGTCAGTCCTATGTTTGTGTCACTGTGGTATCCATTCCATGTTCACATGAATTTATATTCAGCAACGTTGTGTGGAGCATTAACAAATAGTCGAGTTTGTTCACTTCAACCTTGGTGTTTGCTTATTGGGTCTGAAGTGATGTTGCTCAGTGATAAGAAGCATACAGCACTATATACACCTGGACTGTTCCCAGCCTGCTCCCAACACCATTGCTGAATGTTCTTAGCCCAACGGCAGGAATCTCCCACTATAGCCCTGTACCCTTTGTTTTACCAATGATTCAGTTTCCTTGTGGAGAGATTGTAACTATGTTATGTTCTATGGCCACACAGTATGTGAAGCCCTTCATGACATTGCTTGTAAATACGACAATATAAATACAATACAATTTGATTTGATAACAACGGCATTACTTTTACTTTTTACAGATGTGTGTCTGTGTCTCTTACCAGGGCTGGACGGAGCTGGGGAGGACACCGGTGGAAGAGACTGAAATGGAGAGTCAAAAATATCTAAAGAAAAAAAAGGAAATCATATAATCAGTTTTGTTGATCTCTAAACTGTAACGTATATCAACATATATTCACTAATTCACCTGAATATGTACAGGTACAGACAATTTCTCTCACGTTTTTTATATTTTCAATAGAACAATAGATGATGCTGTGTTTTACCTACCTACAGGCTGATAGTTGGTGTCTGGAAATGGACAAGGAAAATCTACTAGATTAAAAATAGGGATATATTAGATCAGGAGCACTGATCTACTTATAGTACTGATCTTTGTGAAGCGGATTATCTTTTCATTTTGAAGTAAAATGAGTGCAATTTATTTGACTACAGTATCAAGTCAGAAATACATGTGTTAAAAAACATCTTGTTTGGGTGGACCTGATAGTATGTGAAACTTAGTGGTACTTTATAGTTCACTGAACATATAATCAATGTGCAGTACATGTTATACATGTCAATTAGTGTCTTAGAGTTTCTTACATTCGGTTGTTTTTATCTCGAAGTCCTCGCCGGGGTACTGTGCTGTAGTTGAAAGAAAAAGAAACAAGAAGTGACATGTTAGTGTTTATAAGTATAATACTATGTATGATACATGTGTAATTCTTGCAAGGTGATAACTGTACAAACTGCTGTGAGGTCAAGCTTAACTCATTGAACTCTCTTCCTGATTCCTCCATTGCTGTTCTGCCTGTTTGCCACTTTCACTGAACTGGATATTCCTGTTTGTCTTTCTAACCGTCTGTTCTTCAAAACTGAAATACTGAAGGAAGCAGCAATAAAACATATCCATCTCTTGTTACGGAATAATTTTCTTTGTGCGTTCCAGACAATTTACAGGTGTCCTCCACACATGCATTATTGTCTTCACACATCCAATAATCACACGCCCACACACACGCACACACAAATGCACACACACACCCACACACACACAATCCACTTAGATGAACACCTGAGCTGGAGCTGCCAAATGCTCTACACTGTGACCGATTCCTGTAGAGACCCCTCCTGAGTGAGGAACCACTAAAGCCATGTTCCTTTGGTCAAAGCAGGCCTGCAGGAATCCATATCCATGCCCAATGCAACCCATAAGCCATGCCACTACCTCTTCTCACCCTCTGTCCTGAACCACCCTCTTCTCTTTAATCAGGATCAGTGCCCCCTCCCCCCCCAAAACCCTCCACACTCGCCTGCCAGCCCCCCCCCCCCCCCCCCCCCCCCCCCCCTCTTCCAACCCACCACTCCATTTCAGCTCGTTGACGTTTTGGTAGAGGATGGGCCCCACACTGCCTGCGGCGCGGGTGAAGTCCTGGAAGGTCATGCTGCACAGCTGACGGCCGTCCACGTCAAAGTTCTGGAAGGAGATTCCGGAGGGGTCTATCTGGTGCATGTCCAGCATCTGTTGCAGCCACTCCCACACCTGGTACTTGGACCAGTACTGCGGCTGGGAGTCTGGCGACCACAGGCGAGTGCTGTAAGTGGTCATCGCTGTGGAAACTGGAGAGGTGGGGAGTTCAAGGATGAGAGTGTTTGCATTGTAGATGTTGTGTACTGTAGTCTTGGTTTGTTCTGTTCTGTCACCTCATGGCCTTTAATAAGTGAGAACATGTAAACGTCAGTTTTGGGGATTTAGTTAATGATTAAAACAGATTTAGAGGCAAGAGGTGTTGATAAACCAAGGCCATCCACTGCAAAGTACAACAACATTCCCTAGGACTGACTGCAGATTAAATTGATAGTCGCCTAAGTGTCTCCTGAAGTGTGGGGGCTGGGGTCAGTCTGATGTGTGGGGGCTGGGGTCAGTCTGATGTGTGGGGGCTGGGGTCAGTCTTATGTGTAGTTGCTGGGGTCAGTCTGATGTGTAGTTGCTGGGGTCAGTCTGATGTGTGGGGGCTGGGGTCAGTCTGATGTGTAGTTGCTGGGGTCAGTCTGATGTGTGGGGGCTGGGGTCAGTCTGATGTGTGGGGGCTGGGGTCAGTCTGATGTGTGGGGGCTGGGGTCAGTCTGATGTGTGGGGGCTGGGGTCATGTGGCTCTCACCGTCTGGATAAGGGTTGGGGCTCCAGGTGGGGGGCAGCTGACTCTCGATGCTGGCAGTGGGAGTGATGCTCATGATGCAGCTAGTTTGACGGACCATGGTCCAGATCTGTGGTGCGAGAAAATAAGCACCAAATGTGATTATTAATAGATTCAGTTAGCAGACGCTTTTATACAAAGTGACATAGAGGGGGGATTTGAACCTGAGACTTCAGTCAAATAGTCCAGTACCATACCTATTGGTGAATAAATGCCTGAATAACACTGGGATTGGTGTAATGAAGAAACTGACACTGTATATCATGTGTGAAGTGTAGATGATAAGTGTATCTGCAAGCATCTATTATGCTGAAGGTTTCATGATACAGTATACAGCACCGTGTGTCAAATTATCAAGCATGAATGGAAAATAATGATGGAAAGATAATATGGAGTATACAACTGAAATATATCAGATGGAAAAACTATTAGTATAAAGTAAATATAAAATATTGAGCAACATTGTATTTTCAAGTCCATAAGCTTAATGTATGGACTTTAAGTGTTGGAAAACTTTTCTATGACTTTGTTATGGCAGTGATTGTAAAAATAAATATATTGTAGTTTGACCAAAAATACTTTCCAGAGATAATATTTTTTAACATACTTTAGGAACACATAGATTTCCTGTGTCATCAAACCAAATATATAACAAAAGGGGTTGTGTGTGGTGACTGTGTAGGTGTGTGATAGGCCTAGAGTATTACGTTTGCAAATTAAAGGATCAGACCGTCTGATTTGCATCTGACTAGACTAACATAAAGGGATATTTGTTCACGTAGAAGTTCAAACGGTTTTACGTGAGTCACACTTAATTATTTATGAGTTGGAAGCTCTAAGTATTAGTTAGGGTTAGGGTTAGAAATTCAAGCAAGACACTTCTGATTGACAACCCCTGGAACAGCCAAGAACCTGTACTTATCTGTGTTTGGATCAGACTATGTTACTGTGCTGTTAAGTTAATCTAACAACATCTACCATGTCAATGCATTGGCAATACAGTGAGACTTTTATAGTGCAAAGTTCATATAGCAGGCAGAAAGTCACAATCAAATGCCACTACACAAAGAAAAACTCATAATAGTATGTCATTTTTAAGAACAGAACTCATTAATAATGATGAATATATATTTTTTGCAATCATTTGAATGTGTAACTTATTTTAAACTGTTTTCGAAGGATGGGGTAACAATTATTCTGGAAATAACTGTTGAAACATAATTGGAGTCCTACTATGAAGGTTGCAACAGTACACCAGCTGTCTTCTGTGTTAATGAGACCATATTTCTAACCACAACCAACATTTGTATTTCAATATGTAAATATGAGTTTCCTATTTTAAAGTCTGCATTTGCACAGCACACAAAGAGATACCAACAGCATAAAACTTAGGATGCATGTTTGTAGCACAGTACCATACTACAGGAATGTTGGAGTGTCATAACATTGGTCGGCAACATTTTCAGTTAAAGGAATGAACTTGTTTCCTTGGGTAAACTGTGACCCACATATGAACTTTGTATTCATCCTTGTCAGACGTACTGTAGCTTTACGGAGCATTGTAAAACGAACATTGCATGATTATACCTATGGTAACTGTAGTACTGCAGTGCATTTTTTATTTTTCTGGTGTAACAGGAAGTAGAAGCAACTGAAAAGGGATCTTCCTTAAGTTTTGTACAAAAGAAATCTGGAATTCAGGAAGTAATAACTTAAGTTTCTAATCGTAATTTATTTCCTTATTTCAGACATCTTCTTCTGCTAAATAATACACCAATTGACAATTATTACTTTAAATATAAACCAATTGGAATTACTAGATCATTATGTGGTCAATTCTGAATGGGTATAATTCCAATGGATTTAAGTATGCATGTTTCTCTGTGTGTACAAATTACCCCTCACCACATACTGTTTGTAAACATTGTAAACTGACAGCTACTTTAAGATGAGGAAATGGTGTCTCTAGTTTCTAAGTTTACCTGAGAGAAGCAGCCCCATTTCAGTTGAAGGAAGTGTTTATCATTCTTTGTAATTTTAGTTTAGGTGATTACTTCCTTATGTTTTTTTTTATTTCCCCAGTATTTGACGGCAAACAGTTAAAATCCTACCTGCCGTTACGGTTCGGTTACTGTTGCTGTACCTGTTACTCAAGTCTTGAAACCTGACCACATAGCAATGTATCTAACGATATACCAACATGTTCTGGAATGTTTGGGAAACCAATGAAACACATTGGTGTCTATTGGTCTGGTTATTTCTAGTTTAATCTATAATAAAAAGTCATGCCAACTGACGTTGTGTCCTTGGGCAAGGCACTTCACCCTACTTGCCTCGGGAGAATGTCCCTGTACTTACTGTAAGTCGCTCTGGATAAGAGCGTCTGCTAAATGACTAAATGTAAATGTATCTTTTTTTGTATACTGCAAAAACAGTATGTGTTAAGCCATGGGACTATTCCATGGGACTTCCATGGGAAAGTGAGCAGGGATGTTGCATCTCATTGCAACCCTGCACTCAAGCACTTTCAAACAGCTGCTTGGTTTGGTTGAAGATGGATGTTCAAATCAAATAACAGCCAATGTTGTGTAATGAAATATGAAATACATCCTTGACACCAACAATTATCTATGAATCATCTTTAAAGGGTATTCCTTCATGATATCTTCCAATGGTTCTGGATAAAAGACAATAGAACATCATGAATAATAATTTGAAAATATGAATAATATATGGACCATTTCAGTCATTCTGATGCTGAGGTTTAAAAAAGAACCTTGTTGCATGTCGATGTGGTAGAATGTAAGCTTACAGTTTCTTTTAACTACACTTTCAATGCTACTTCTTTCCCAAAACAGTTCTCTTTTTGAAATCAGTATACTTTTATGAAGGATCTAAATCGATGGCTAAATCTCAGGTTTTGTTTTTTCAGCATAACCACCTGGTTTTGATCAGATTTCCAACATGATCAAAAATACATGTCTGTACAACCTTTTATTCAGTTTGAGCAGTTTCGATAACAGAGTACAACGCAATAAAACATATATCACCTTCCCTCCTCTTTCTGAATAGCCTGGTCTCCCTATGCCATAAACATAAAGCATTCATAGTCCAAACCATGGAACACTTTTGGTTGCCTAGCAATGATTCCAGCATGGCTGCCTACCAGAGCAATGGAATGAGGTCCGCCCGCTTCGGATAGAGGGCCGTTGTCTCTCGCTCTCTTCCCTTTTCTCTTTCTCTCCGGTCAAATGACTGCCAGATGTGGTACTCAGAAGACTGTTGTCTGTTCAATAAGCTGTCCTCTTTAGCCTCTCACGTTGTAATGGTGTAGGTGGCAGCACACACACAGTAAGGTGCTGTCCCACAAGTGGGTATTTTATCCTACCAGCTTCCTTGTAGAGCACCTGTTCATTGGCTGCAAGGTTCATGTGAGGCTGGCATATAGGTACATGTCATTGAGTGACTATTGTGAATTACTACATACTTTCAGTTTCTAACTCAATCTCTCTTTCCATCTCACATTTTCTTTTGCAATCTCCCCCATTTTCTTTCTCTCTTTCTTTCTTTCTTTCTTTCTTTTTTCCTAGCTCTCTCTCTCTCTCAGTCCCTTTTTATGTCTCTAACCACGACCATCTACTGTAGCATCTTCTCATTGAGTCCCCTCAAACAAGCAGAGAAACATTACAAGCCAGTGTAATACATTAGGTACTACATGCCCCATGGTCAGTATGGCTCAATATTTATGCTCAAATTATGGGTTCACTATTTCCATCTCACCTTCATGCTGATAGCCAGAAGCTGACTTTTCTGGATTTAACTTGAAGGAAATTGTGGTTTTCACATGTTGTAACTGCCACGTTTTGACTTCCTCTACTTCACCTAATGTAAACACCTCGTACTGTATATTCACTTCCATGAGTTACTGACAGATAACCTGTCACTTGGCATACTGGCGTAGCTCAGTGTCCTTGAGAGATGAGTACCCTTTACGCTTGGTCTATTTACATAAAGCCTATTTTTCCCTCTACATACTGCCCACCAATCACCCAACTTTGATCTGGTCTCCAATCAGCTTTCCTAGCATGCTGTGAACAGTGGGAGATCTCCGAGGAGATGAATGGATGGAGATCACATCTGACCCAGTTCCTTTCACCGCACAGACCCCAGCTGACTGTCACCAAACAGACCCCGAGATGGTGGCAAAAAAGTGATTTATGTTTGCCTTCACTCTTGCTTTTATTAGAGGCAGCATGGGTTAGACTAAAAATGTTATCTTCATCCTTTTTCCATTTACTTTTTCTATTGTTCGGCTCTTCAATGACATAATGAAACATAATTAAAGTAAATCATTGAAATGCCATATGCAATATCTATCTTTCTCGATCTGTGATCTAGGGTATTTAGATATATTCACGCCCCTATTCAAATTCCCCCAGTCTGTTGCCAGGGCAACCAAATGAGCTAATTGTTAATTGTGTGATTCAAATGAACATTGTGAGACATTACAGTGTAATATGTTTAACATTGCTGATATTAATCCTTGTAATTTATAATATGCCGAAGTCTGTTATCTCCATAAATGCCTGAATAGACAAGATCAAGCATGATGGCATTATAATTGTACACGTCACAAACTGTTTTCTCTTTAGTGAGCCATGTCACTCTTTCAAGCCATTGCAGTCCTCTTAGGAAAATGACCAAATTCTATTTTTGCTAGACGCCAATTAAGGATTTGAAAAATGTAACCTTCCTGATCCAAGTTCTAAACATAGCCTTTACACAAATACAGAAAGCTCTATGGGTGAGCAATGCGAAGACTGGAGCCCTTGCAGCACCATGTTGTTGATTGAAGTGACTTGTGAAGGGTTGAATCGGGGCCAAAGAAAGAACAAGTCAGGTAGTTTGTCTATTTTTGTTGAGGATGATTCACACTGTTACCTAATGACAGTGTGCTTGGAGTGTGCTTGGAGTAGAACTATGCCTGGAGAGCTCCACATGGTCCTATGTCAAAAAGATATAAACCAAAACATGACCATAGTACTTGAGACAGTATAACCTGTTCAAACTTGTTCCAAATCCTAACTCATTTGTTTGAACCCAGACAAGATTGATTCTTGATATTCCATTGCTTATTGTTGGAGCATTTGACTGCATGTTGGCACATATGTCGCTTAGGATAAATGTGTCTGCAAATTGAATGCACTATTATTATTATTATTATTATTATTATTGATTTTCTCCCCTCCAGAAGCCCTTTCTGGTACCTATGGCTGAATAACTGTCACTCCCCCTGGTCTCTTGTGGCCCTCCACAAGTCCTTCATGCCTTCCTGGTATGTGTGGCTCCTGTAGTCCAACCCGCTCTCCCTACTTGTCCCTCCAGGCTGACTCCATAGAGTGCTTCCTGGCATCACCAGGGCCTGCTGCTGCCCTCTGCTGCCCTCTGCTGCCCTCTGCTGCCCTCTGCTGCCCTCTGCTGTCCTCTGCTAGTCAGTTCAGTCCCGCTCCGCCTGGACCAGTTTCCAACCACACAGGCCACGAGGGAACACGGAAACGCAGCACTAGCTTGATGATCTCGGAAATCTCCCATTTCACCCTCCCTCAACTCCCCCAGCCTGCAACCCCCTCCTTCTCCCAATCCCACCCGGCTCCCGGGCGCCCTCCAACCTACATGTGCTGCTGACGGCCAACCCCCCAGTGTCTGCGACAGCCCCTCGCTGCCCGATCGCAACACCGGTGCTGTGTTGCGATCGGGCAGCGATTTTGTCCACTGTTATTCATCCTCTTTTTAAAGGGTAAAGTCCCCCCAGGGTGCAATTTGGGGCCTAAGTCGCACTTGGTCCCGTCCCACTGTGAACGCCTGACCACATTTTACTGCTGTAAGATTAATATGCCCATCACCAGTGAACTGGAGTCACATACTATTCATTACATGCAATGGCTTGGCCTCCTTTTCCTCCTCCTCTCTCCTAACTTTCTTTTCTCCAAATTCTTATCCCGTCTCACTTTGGTCATTTTTGGCCAGTCGTGACGAGAGTCTGGTATGTGGCATCTCATTTCACGGATCCTTGTTCCGCTTTGGCAGGGTGGAAGGGGGTCATTGGAAGATGCAGAGGTCCATTGGGGAAATGGTGAGAGAGAGAGAACAAGAGAGAATGAGAGACAGAGAGAGGGAGAACGGGGAAGAGCGGAACGAGAGAGCGAGAACGAGAGAGAGAATGAGAAATAGATACAGAGCCAGCAGAAAAGAGAAATGAGAGAAAGAGATCCAAGCTTGTCATACAGTATTATCTCAATATGGAGTGAGGAAGACAGGCTACTAACACAATGAAAATAGATACTTTCTTACAACATACAGTATACTGTACATAGAGTAATCAACTGCTATGGGTAATATCTTCAGCACTTTGGCACTAATAAAACAAAAACAGCTCACACATTCTGCTAGTCTATTGGAGCATTGCCAATTCGAAATGGAGACTCAACCAGTGACCATTAGCACAATCCCAGCACTACTGGACCACCTGCACCCTCTGAGGCAGGCTTGCTGAGCAGAGGTGTACCCCTGGGGCCACAGTCTCTCTGAATCCCAGGTACCTTATCCCAGGCGCCAGTCAAAAGAGCCCTTCTGACAGCAGACATAACTGTCACTCACAAGACTCCGACGAGACAGCAGTGTATGCAACGGATGCGCTCTAATGAACAGGAACATATTAGACAGAGAACGCCTATTACCTCCCCCTCCTCTCCTCTCCCTCCCTCCCTTCCATCTCTATTTCATTAGTGATTTATTACGCCTGTTAGTGTCATCTCTAATACTTCACATTTTTGATTAGCATATGATCCACGGGGAGTAAAAAAAAAAAGAAGATTTTATTAGCGTCAATTACGACTACAAATGACGATTTCTCTGCCCAAATTGCAATTTTACGTTTCTTCCCTTCCAGAGAACAATGGCAATGTAATTACTTTAATGAGTTTCACAAGAGAAGAATGAATAATTCCTTTCCTCTTCGTCTTCCTTTATTGTTCAGTCTTTGTTTGGTGTCTTCTGTCGTGTCTGGATTCCTAACTGATCGATGTTGCCGTTTTGTGTGCATGTGTGTGTGTGTGGGGGGGGTGAGGGTCAGTGTTCCATGCAGGTTCCCCATGGTAAAGATCTGGTATGACTGTGTTAGGTGATGGCTCAGTGTCTTTGTAATCCTACAGTAAGTCAGTAACTAGCCTACATTGGGAGTGTGCAGGTCTCTGGCAAACCTACAGGTGACACTGTTGCCTCAGAAACCGCACAGGATGTGGAAGGTGATGAAGGGACAGATTTACACATGACTCAGATGCATGGGTGATGAAAATGAAGAAGTGATAAACTTCTGCGGAGAAGAGAGAGAGATAGAGAGAAAGAAAGAAGAGAGAGAGAGACAAAGAAGTAAAGAGTGAGAGAGAGAGAATGCAAGTGGAAAAGGTCAAGAAGCAGGGAAAAGCAAACATTGAGCAAAGCAGACTAATTACAGAGACCTGGATCTTATTCATATGAGGCAGAATGACTTTATCATTGGACTGGTCCAGCATAATAACAGTCCTCCATTTGAGATGGACCACAGCCTCTTCCTGCAGCTCGGCCTCTGCCTCTCTCTACCCTGGTCAGAGGAGGCCGCTCCAGGTCTGCAGGACCGGTCACTCCTAATTTACCTCAAATACTGACCACCAGCACCCGCTAATGTCTTGCTCTCATTGGGAACAGCCGGCTAAAGTGGTGATTTTCGAAGGTGGTCACGGTCAAGAAAGTCACATGACCTGTGTTTTAGGAACAGTGTTGGTTGGAAGCGGACAGAGACACTAGGACATCTGGTAACAAGCACTAGCTCAACCAGGAAGAGAGGAGAGCAGATGCCCTAGCTGATGCATTGCGGATGTTACTTGTTTACATGTATGGATTTCATGTGAAGAGACTACTGAGAAAAGAGGAGGATTAACTCTAGGACCTGCATATAGACATATTCACATGAACACGCCCAAACAAGCAAACACTGACACCAAAACACAAAACACAGAGACAACAGGCAAAAATGGCTACCTTTTAAGGCCATTTAGCAGGACATGTAGTCCTGCTACAGAAGCTCAATTTGTTTCAATGTTATTATGACTGAAAACACTTTTAGTGTGACAGTTTGCCTCATGCCCAGAAGAAGAAAAACAAATGTTAATGTGTTTGTGCTAAGTGGTAAGGGTTGAAACAAAGCAACTAAAGCAGATAAAGGGATTACAATAAGGACTTGCACTTTGGTGCACTTTGTGAGGTCTATTTCGAGAGATGTTCTTTATTTATTGTCTGTCAGAAAATGACTCATGTTTCTCCATCCCTTGAGCTCCCCTTCTCTCTCTCTCTCTCTCTCTCTCTCTCTCATCTCTCTCTCTCTCTCTCTCTCTCTCTCTCTCTCTCTCTCTCTCTCTCCTCTCTCTCTCTCTCCCTCTCTGTGTCATCCTTTCTCTGTCTTCATGACACTAATTCTCTTGCTTCCTCTCCCTCTCTCTTTGTCATCCTCCAGTGTGAAAACTTTTGCCGACCTTCAGGGGACCCTCTTGACGTGGAGCAGTAGGAGTAGGGGTAGGGGCAGGTTGGGGAGGTTAGAGAGAGGGGAGTGTGGGAGAGGAGGGAAGGCACCGATTAGCTTTCCTGGGGCTGCTAGTGCAACTAATTATATGTGAACGTTGTGACAAGGAGGCTGTTGAAGGCTGTTAATGGGATCCCTGCTGGTGAATGGTCATGTCACACTGAGGGAAAGGGACACTGCTGAGGTCCATCGGGTAGTCCTGCAAATGGGTGTGCACAGCGCATGTACTGCATGTGTGTGTGAGGGTGTTTGTCTGTGTGTGGACATCATTACAGTGTTGTTTTCAAATGTAATCCTGCCTCTCTGACTCACTAATGAGAATAACATACTGGTACAGAATTGGGTTTTCCACCAACATTTTGGCAGATTAAACTAGCTAATTATTGTTTTGCAAATGGTAGAGCAAGATTTTATCCTACTACGGCTTGCTCGTTTAAATAAACTGATACAAATGCTTCAGAGGACAACAAATGTCCCACTCAAGCAAATTGTGCAGCTTTCCGTGATAACAGCCTCGTTGAAGTCTAAACCTGCAGTTCTATAGCACCAGTCTGATACTGAATATCTGAATAAGAGTCATCACTCCATCTCCCCCAGCCTTCATCTCTATTAAACAGCAAAAATGACTTAAAAATTATGACAACTCAAATCCATCCTCAAACATCTGAAAATCCTGCATTAGGGTGCAGTTGGAGGAAAGGAGGAGAGAAGGAGAAGAGAGGAAGAGATGTAGGGGACGCAACCTGCAGTCTCTCTCCCCCCATCTCTCTCTCGCTCTCTCTCTCTCTCTCTCTCTCTCTCTCTCTCTCTATTCCCCTCGCCCTCGCTCCTCTGCTAGCAGCTGAAAGTTCTGAGATACATTATTGGAGCTAATCAGGGTTGAATTGAGGAAAGCGCTGAGGTGAAACTGAAGAAATTACCTCTATGTCGAGCTTCTTCTCTATTCGCTCTCTCTTACTGAAGCTCTTTTATGTCCCCCATGTTCTCCAGGTGGTGCTCTGGAAGCAGGAAGAAAGGGGATGAGAGAGAGAGAGAGAGAGAGAGGAGAGAGAGTTGAGAGAGAGAGAGAGAGAGAGAGAGAGAGAGAGAGAGAGAGGAGGAGAGAGAGAGAGAGATGGGACATCAGAGGGAGGTTGGGAAGAGTGGGTGCTTGCGGTTGGGACACTGACCCAGCTCATTAAAGGAAGAGAGTTGGTGAGCAGAGGACAGGCATCTAATTTCACCAAAGTGATATGGATACAGATCCTTAGATTTGTCCATGGGTCCAAAAAATCCCTTCCTTTCTAAATGAAGAAATCCTTTGTTTCACAAGAGATTCTGAAGCTGCCATCCAGTACAGTCCTGCCTCAACATTCTCATCAAATTGTACCTGACTTTGTTTCATTGCCTATTCTACACCACCAGAAAACATGACTTTGATTTGAGTTGACCTAGCAGACATGAATGGCCGTGTCCTCGGCCGGAGGAGTTTTTGGTTAGGTGTTTCATGGAGCTGGAACCGTCATGGAGGTTGAGGTTTGGGGGTGGAGGGTGGAGAGGTAGAGGCAGGGTTCGAATTACAGGGGGGATTGGTGGGGTTTGACCCCCCTATTAAAGACTTGGACCCCCCCAAAAGAGGTAAAAACAACAGGTTGGGGGGGGTCGATACATTTATATATTGTTCTTACCTGTAATCGTAAATATTACTTTAGGCCCTGGAGACGAAGTTGACCCCCCCGATTGTCATTGTGTAATTCGCACTCTGGGCAGAGGAGTGGATATATGGAGGAGTGGAGGTGTGACCAGAGCCAGAGGGATGGTGCTTGGATAATTGAGCCTGTTCCAACGAAGCCTGGCTCTGGGCAGATTCCCTAACTAGAGGCTCTTAGTGCCGTAGGGAGACAGGCACCTTTGACTCACCACGCTTGTAAACACATCGTTACTTTCTTTTTATCCCTTTCCCTCTTTCTGACTGTATCTCTCTCTTTTATTTAGTCCTCCAGCCAGCCCTCTCTGCTGCCTCTGTCTCCAGCCTTGTCAGAAGATGCTTGCTACTGGAGGTCTGGGAACAATGAGGCAGACAGAACGCTACAGTCCAACTCTGGATAATGGGCTGAATTTTTGGGGACTGAAAGTTGAGCAGAGCAGAGTTGAACAAGAGGCGGCTGGGGCTGCCCAATTTCTGCCTGTTGTTGTTCCAGAGGGGTGAAAGGGGACCCCACACAGAGGAGAGAAGAAGAGAAGTGACAAACAGCAGCTCTTTATAGGATGAAGCACTGAGTCTTTTGATTGTCCATGTCAAACCACGCCATGGAGATCCACACGTGAAAAGAAATGCAAATCGACGACATGCAAAACATTCACATTGATGTGCACAAACATCCTCTCTCTCTCTCTCTCTCTCTCTCTCTCCTCTCTCTCCTCTCTCTCTCTCTCTCTCTCTCTCTCTCTCCCTCTCTCTTGCTCTCACACACACATGCTAGCACACCCAGGCACACACATACACGTAAACAAGCGCACACACACACACACACAAACACACTGCACACACTTTGTCACCTCTAAAGAATCCGTCGCCTCCGAGGTTGATCGTGGTGTCCGACTGGACAGTGGACAGTCCCGCTCACCTCTCTCGACATCCTTGTTAGCAGATCCCACACATCCATCCCCCTTGTCTCCCTGCATTACCTGCTCCCACACACAGAGCCCCCCCCCCCCCCCCCACCAGTCAGGCCACCAGCAGCACCACGGAAGGTTCATTAGCTTCCATTTGTGTTCATATGGCGGTCAGCCCTGTGGAGTTCGATAGTAGTGTCACAACAGGGTCCGGCCCACGGTCAAAACATCATAAGAGGTCATAAACACAGCGAAGGCCTGCAGATGACAGCCTGTCACTGCCTCGGCCCTTTTGTCTGCAGATCACGAAACCAACTCCTTAAATAGGTGTCTGCGGTGTCGTTGTCCCAGAGGGCTGCCTCGTAGGAAGGTGTATAATAAAAGCCAGGCTGTGAAACCTAAGTGTATGTGACACAGCATAGCCGATGGCATCTGTTGTAACTGTTGACGAGTTGGATGAAGGACCATGCTAGAGAGAGAGAGAGAGAGAGAGAGAGAGATGAGAGAGAGAGAGAGAGAGAGAGAGAGAGAGAGAGAGAGAGGAGAGAGAGAGAGAGAGAGAGGAAGAGGAGCGGGAGGAGGAGGAGCGGGAGGAGGAGGAGGAGGAGGAAGATGTGGAGGGAGGAGGAGAAGGAGGAGGATGAGGTGGAGCAGGAGTAGGAGGAGAAGGAGGAGGAAGATGTGGTGGAGGAGGAGAAGCAGGAGGAGGATGAGGTGGAAGAGGATGTGGAGAAGGAGGAAGACAAGGAGTGGGAGGAGGAGGATGAGGAGGAGGAGGAGGAAGATGTGGAGGAGGAGGAGGAGGAGAAGCAGGAGGAGGATGAGGTGGAGGAGGATGTGGAGGAGGAGGAGAAGCAGGAGGAGGATGAGGTGGAGGAGGATGTGGAGAAGGAGGAAGACAAGGAGCGGGAGGAGGAGGAGGGGGAAGATGTGGAGGAGGAGGAGAAGGAGGAGGAGGAGGATGAGGTGGAGCAGGAGTAGGAGGAGGAGGAGGAGGAGGATGTGGTGGAGGAGGAGAAAGGAGGAGGAGTGAGGATGAGGTGGAGCAGGAGGAGGAGGAGGAGGAGGAAGATGTGGTGGAGGAGGAGAAGGAGGAGGAGGATGAGGTGGAGCAGGAGTAGGAGGAGGAGGAGGTGGAAGATGTGGTGGAGGAGGAGGATGAGGTGGAGGAGGAGGAGGATAAGGAGGAGGACAAGAAGATGTGGTGGGGTGGAGAAGGAGGAGGAAAAGGAGAAGGAGGAAGGGGAGAACAGAACCATATTCCTGATGTTTTGCGAAAATACACTTTTACCATTCTATGTATCGTATAGGCAAAAATGTCAGTACTTAGAGATCATACAGGCTAAGAGTACTTGACAAGACTCTATGTGATGTACTCGAAATGTCTGACTGACAAGTTCTAATGCATTGGAACAACGAGCTGCATGAAAAACAACATGAACTTCCTTTAAAATTATAGAGACTCCACAGTAATGAGTATGCACACGGGGCCATTTGAAATGGTTCAGCTGTTTATCAAAATGGAGGACAGACTAATTGAGGCTATGTATTAAAACAAACTTTATAAGACACGTCTTGATGTCTCTCTCTCTCTCTCTCTCTCTCTCTCTCTCTCTCTCTCTCTCTCTCTCTCTCTCTCTCTCTCTCTCTCTCCTCTCTCTCTCTCTCTCTCTCTCTCTCACTCTGTCAAGTTCTGTCACTCTCTCAGAATTTCCCTCCATGTATTTGCCCCTTTCCACTCATCCAACTGTTATAATGATCCACGTAATTCCACCTGAGACAAGGCCCATTTCATGGAAATTATTTCATAAACTGAGTTGTTAGTGTGTTAGTGCATGAGTCTGCATGTCTGTTTGTGTGTGTGCATGCGTGTGTGGCATGTATTTGTGTGCGTGTGGGTGTGGGTGTAAAAATGTGTGCAAAATTAACTTGAGCTAGGTTCCTGTTCTGGTATCCTATCGGAACTCTTATTAAAGATTCCCTGGTCCAGGCCAGTAACAGGCAGTCTGGCCTTGCAATCCTCCCACCATCACCAGCCCCTCAGGGAGAAAGGTAATATTATTAGAGGATATCTGGAAAGGTTACCTCGTTAGGGAGATGGATATAAATATAATTCAGGAAAGCTCTGTTATTAGTGTAAAATCCGTTGGCCAAAGGGCAGTTTTGTCTCTGCCCATGGCCCAGGAGAGACCTTTGTCTGATTACACAGTTCAGAAGAGACTCTTAGTGCAGTTGGTCTGGATGTATAGACCAGATAGTAGAATGATGAAGGTAGGGTAACTGTAGGTTACGGTAAAGTTTCTGTGCTGCAGAAAAGTACATTGTCATTGTCCTTGCCTCATAATCATAATTCGTAAGTAAAGATTTCTAGAGTGTTGAGATGAATAAGAAGCAGTGGACATTTGACTTGGCATGAGTATTGCATGTATTCAGTTATGTGTATGGAGGATTCAAGTGATGAACAGAGCATTGAGG